>NC_083574.1:37219558-37374558 GCF_027579695.1 Neoarius graeffei | reverse complement strand
GATCCTGTCCATGTTCCTTACATTCATTAACGATGCCTCCACCAAAAGACGTAAACATTTCCAAAAGCAACCAAACCCAAATGTTTTTCAATTCTGAAAATTCTTGAATTAGAAATGATTCACATTTACACTTGTGGATGTATGATGTAAAATAGAATAAGAAATCATCTGAACTAGAGCCACCTTTTTTTTTTTTTTTGGGGGGGGGGGGGGGGGAATGTGGTTCAGCGTTCACCATGAATCACGATTGTTTGATCAAAAGTACATTCTGATTACATCCAGTCTTATTATTATTTCTATTATCATTCCACTACACTTCAAAGAGAGACTTCTTTCTATTTAGATAAGTGAGCAACCATTACATTACATACTGTACACTATCGTGACTGTTAAAGAAAGTGGATAAACTTTTTTTGTGGAAAGAATACATTATGAGTACAATTTAAAAAACTCCTTGTATATCATATATTTACTGGCTAAGAACTGTCACAGCCGTTTCCTTTACATGCAGAAGGCTACAAACATATTTATCTTCATCTGAATTATACATATACACACTCTTAGAAAAAAAGAGTTCCTTAAGAATTAGCTGCAAAAAAGAAGCTCTAATTAGAACCTTTGTATGAAAGAAAGTCTCTGTTGTAGGGTTCATGAAAAAGGTTTAAAGGCTCCCAGACATGGAAAGTCCATCCATCCATCCATCCATCCATCCATTATCTGTAGCCACTTATCCTGTTCTACAGGGTCGCAGGCAAGCTGGAGCCTATCCCAGCTGACTATGGGCGAGAGGCGGGGTACACCCTGGACAAGTCATCAGGTTATCACAAGGCTGACACAGAGATAAACAACCATTCACACCTTCGGTCAATTTAGAGCCACCAATTAAGCTAACCTGCATGTCTTTGGACTGTGGGGAAAACCAGAGCACCCGGAGGAAACCAACGCAGACACGGGGAGAGCATGCAAACTCCACATAGAAAGGCCCTCGCCGGTCACTGGGCTCAAACCCAAGACCTTCTTGCTGTGAGGTGACAGTGCTAACCACTACACCACCGTGCCACCACATGGAAAGTCCAAAAAAAAAAAATCTTATGGTAATAGATAGACTAAACAGGCCTATATCTTCATCTTATTTTCAAGTATATTCAAGTTATTAATCCATTATTCATAATATGAGCAATAAATATACTTTAATCACACCTTGTTTTCAGATTTCATTCATTTGCATAATTAGACATTCCCATAAGCACTGGTAAAGCAGTATTGCATGTATTTGCCTGTATTAGCATACTGAAACATGATTGGCTGTTATATTTGATGACAAAATAACACTGATCCATCACATGTTCACTACTGGCTTAGAATTGTTGTGGCTACTGCCACTATGTCATTGTGTTGTAAAAATGAGTGTAACAATATAGCGCACTGCGCATGCACATGCAGGTGTTCCTATTAAAATGGCCGGTGAGTGTATGCAATTTGGTTCACCATTTGAAATAAATGGACTAGACTAAAGAAATTACTTTCAGACATATTTATGCTTATTACCAAGGGAAAGTGCATTCCTATTTTAAAATATACTCCAGGTTGTCCCCCTTTCCTCACCTTCTTCGGCCACTGGTCCCATGTGTGATGTAGATGTGATGCACTTCCGAGTTATTACAGGAAGTTGTCGAAAAGAGTATTGAGACCACTGAGCTCTAGCGCCGGGCCATTTCCGGGAAATAAGAGTTTGGGTCATGGTGACAGCGTGTGTATGTCAGCCTCGGTTCGGAGGTTTCAGTTTCGAAAACTGTAAGAGGTAAGACTAGAATAATATGAAGTACAGACACTTGGTACATTTTACTTCTGTGATTTTTAAATTGTTCATTTTTGGATTACGCTTCATTTTTGTGGCTACTGCCTCATACAGTAAATATATATGCTATATTTACTGTATGGACATGGTATCAGAAAACTATTTTATTTATAAGCAGTAGCCACATGTCCCCATAGGGTACCTATTTTTAACTGAGATATTGAGCTTCCACTGCTAATGAAATAAACGTAACAAAAAAAAAGTAACAAGTGCAGTGACAATTTTCACACTGATCAGTCTCTGTGCACAAATTAATGAAGGATTTAATAATAAAAATGAAATTTTATAAAGTGTATGGTGATGTTAAATAAAAGCTTTCTGAATGTTCATGGAGAAGGGGTTCATTCTTTAAAAGATCAAGTAATCAATCAGTTATTCAGTCTCAATAATGCTGTATTCCAACATTGAAGACTTTCTTAGTAGTTAGCTAAGTACAGTGGTGCTTGAAAGTTTGTGAACCCTTTAGAATTTTCTATATTTCTGCATAAATATGACCTAAAACATCATCGGATTTTCACACAAGTCCTAAAAGTAGATAAAGAGAACCCAGTTAAACAAATGAGATAAAAATATTATACTTGGTCATTTATTTATTGAGGAAAATGATTCAATATTACATATCTGTGAGTGGCAAAAGTATGTGAACCTTTGCGTTCAGTATCTGGTGTGACCCCCCTTGTGCAGCAATAACTGCAACTAAACATTTGTGGTAACTGTTGATCAGTCCTGCACACCGGCTTGGAGGAATTTTAGCCTGTTCCTCCATACAGAACAGCTTCAACTCTGGGATGTTGGTGGGTTTCCTCACATGAACTGCTCACTTCAGGTCCTTCCACAACATTTCGATTGGATTAAGATCAGGACTTTGACGTGGCCATTCCAAAACATTAACTTTATTCTTCTTTAACCATTCTTTGGTAGAACGACTTGTGTGCTTAGGGTCGTTGTCTTGCTGCATGACCCACCTTCTCTTGAGATTCAGTTCATGGACAGATGTCCTGATATTTTCCTTTAGAATTTGCTGGTATAATTCAGAATTCCTTGTTCCAACAATGATGGCAAATCATCCTGGCCCAGATGCAGCAAAACAGGCCCAAACCATGATACTACCACCACCATGTTTCACAGAAGGGATAAGGTTCTTATGTTGGAATGCAGTGCTTTCCTTTCTCCAAACACAATGCTTCTCATTTAAACCAAAACGTTCTATTTTGATCTCATTTGTCCACAAAACATTTTCCAATAGCCTTCTGGCTTGTCCACATGATCTTTAGCAAACTGTAGATGAGCAGCAATGTTCTTTTTGGAGAGCAGTGGCTTTCTCCTTGCAACCCTGCCATGCACACCATTGTTGTTCAGTGTTCTCCTGATGGTGGACTCATGAACATTGGCTAATGTTAATGTGAGAGAGGTCTTCAGTTGCTTAGAAGTTACCTTGGGGTCCTTTGTGACCTCGCCAACTATTACACGCCTTGCTCTTAGAGTGATCTTTGTTGGTCGACCACTCCTGGGGAGGGTAACAATGGTCTTGAATTTCCTCCATTTGTACACAATCTGTCTGACTGTGGATTGGTGGAGTCCAAACTCTTTCGAGATGGTTTTGTAACCTTTTCCAGCCTGATGAGCATCAACAACGCTTTTTCTGAGGTCCTCAGAAATCTCCTTTGTCCGTGTCATGATACACTTCCACAAACATGTGTTGTGAAGATCAGACTTTGATAGATCGCTGTTCTTTAAATAAAACAGGGTGCCCACTCACACCTGATTGTCGTCCCACTGAATGAAAACACCTGACTCTAATTTCACCTTCAAATTAACTGCTAATCCTAGAGGTTCACATACTTTTGCCACTTACAGATATGTAATATTGGATCATTTTCCTCAATAAATAAGTGACCAAGTATAATATTTTCATCTCATTTGTTTAATTGGGTTCTCTTTCTCTACTTTTAGGACTTGTGTGAAAATCTGATGATGTTTTAGGTCATATTTATGCAGAAATATAGGAAATTCTAAAGGGTTCACAAACTTTCAAGCACCACTGTAAGTGCACCCTTTAAAAAAAAAAGAGGCCCTTTAAGGGTTCTTTAGAGTTTTAGATAGTTCTTAGGCTCCAAAAGGTTTGATATGAAAGTATCTCTGGTGTAGAAACTCTAATGGGGTTCTTCCAGAAAGACAAGTGAAGAACATTTAAGGGTTTTACACTAAAGTTTTCTAAAATGGTCTCATTTAGGAAGCTTGACCAACTCTCTTACTGGAAACTGGCTGGTAATTAAAGATAACTAGACTGCTGTAGTATATTCATTAAAGGGGAACTGAAGTCATTTTTAAACTTGCTTTATTTCTTAATTAACGTGTTATTCAATTACGTTTTCGGTTTTATTAACCTTATATCATGACTCGTATTGGCATATTATATTATACTTATCGGCCTCTCGGTTTTTAGCCATGTTGAATATAGTTCGTTTGATTCACGGCAGGCATCGCTTATCCACACAGTCTTCAAAAGACTTGTGCAAGACTTCAAACGTGAAGTGTCAGCACCACCATTTTGAAAACTGTTTACACAGCGGCCAGATTGCCATATCATGCCGATTTAGATTAATTTTGAGATTTGCCAGCTTCATCAGTGATGGAGATTATTCCATATGGCTTCAAACCAACGTGGAGTAAAGAAGAGCTGGAAAGAGGACAGGATAAGGACTAGTCCGTCGCACTGGTATTTACGTCATTACTGTCACACAATTAAAACATGCCAGATCAGCAGGCTGGTGGGTTTTAAAAATAATAAATACATGCATGTATTTTGGCGGCATGGTGGTGTAGTGGTTAGCACTGTCGCCTCACAGCAAGAAGGTCCGGGTTCAAGCCCCATGACTGACGAGGGCCTTTCTGTGTGGAGTTTGCATGTTCTCCCCGTGTCTGTGTGGGTTTCCTCCAGGTGCTCCGGTTTCCCCCCACAGTCCAAAGACATGCAGATTAGGTTAACTGGTGACTCTAAATTGACCGTAGGTGTGAATGGTTGTCTGTGTCTATGTGTAAGCCCTGTGATGACCTGGTGACTTGTCCAGGGTGTACCCTGCCTTTCGCCCGTACTCAGCTGGGATAGGCTCCAGCTTGCCTGCAACCCTGTAGAACAGGATAAAGTGGCTAGAGATAATGAGATGAGATGCATGTATTTTTGTGATAAATACATATTATACCGAGTGCGGGCGGCACGGTGGTGTAGTGGTTAGCGCTGTCGCCTCACAGCAAGAAGGTCCTGGGTTCGAGCCCCGGGGCCGGCGAGGGCCTTTCTGTGCGGAGTTTGCATGTTCTCCCCGTGTCCGCGTGGGTTTCCTCCAGGTGCTCCGGTTTCCCCCACAGTCCAAAGACATGCAGGTTAGGTTAACTGGTGACTCTAAATTGACCGTGAGTGTGAATGGTTGTCTGTGTCTATGTGTCAGCCCTGTGATGACCTGGCGACTTGTCCAGGGTGTACCCCGCCTTTCGCCCGTAGTCAGCTGGGATAGGCTCCAGCTTGCCTGCAACCCTGTAGAAGGATAAAGTGGCTAGAGATAATGAGATGAGATGAGATGAGATACCGAGTGCATTTCCTACATAATCCTCACTAAGGTTTCGGACAGCACTACAAAATGGCATCCCCACTATATAGTGCCCTATATAGTGAGTAGGGAGCGATTTTGGACACAGGGAAAACTTCCGGCTTGATTACATCAGCATTCGAAGGAGGGCGCGCGCATCTTTTGACAACATTGGCAGATGTTGGTCACTTTGATTTCCACTGTACATTTTACTTCTGTCCTACGAAGTCTCACACAGGTCTCAGGGAATCTCATTTTGCCCATTGCTTTGACATATGGACTGATATTACAGAGCATATTTCAAACACGCATAACTTGCTATAGCAGTGAAAAAATAGCTATCAAAAATGCATTCCTATATTTTTGATAATAAAAAATTTACCTTCAGTTCTCCTTTAATCATTAATCATTAATATCATTAATCATAAATAATATAGTGGGTGGTTGATGTGGTTCAAGGCTTTAAAATAAAGCTTTAAGAATTTCCTGAAATGCCTATTAAGAGGTAATGAACTAGACAGATACTTCTAGAAGCAAGCAGGCTGGAAAAGTAGGCGTGCCAGGAAAGCATGACTTATATCCCATTCACGACAGTCACCTCTAAAGTGGAATACGTGCAAAAACACACGTCTTAGTTTCATCAGAGAATGATTCAGATGTTACATATCTGCTATATGAGAGAAAGCATACTCTGTTTTGCGATTTTTTATTTAACTGTTTATTATTATTTGTCTGTTTATGATTGGTTGTCTGTATTAGAATGGGAAAACTTACCACACCACTCTGTGGGATAGATGTGCAAGGATATTTGGTATTAAATCAAATTCACATGTGTAAATAGTCAAATAAACAGAAAAATGCTTTATTGAAGATAATGTTTTAGAAAATGAAAAGTAAGGAGCGAAGGACGTCTTGAAAGAACAGATCTTGGATTAAGACTTCCTAGCTTTCTAAAGAAACTCTATATAAAAATATTTCAGGTTTCTCACACTAACACTTCAAGATTGGAGTTTAACTTTTTTTTTTTTACCAGTATATGGTAGTCCTATTTGTTGTCCACTTTTTACTGTAATCTCAAATCAAAGTCTTGTGTATATGTGTTTGTGTGTGTGTCAATCCATCATTCCATACAGGAACTGAAATCACTGTATGGAAAGGTAAACATCTCATTTAGCCGCTTTAAACAGGTTTTTACTGGAGTTTCTAAAGTCAGATCCTGATTTGTAACCCGGAATTGTATTGGTTCTGAACCCACGATCCAATGACGTACTGTATCATACAGTGGTGCTTGAAAGTTTGTGAACCGTTTAGAATTTTCTATATTTCTGCATAAATATGACCTTAAACATCATCAGATTTTCACACAAGTCCTAAAAGTAGATAAAAAGAATCCAGTTAAACAAATGAGACAAAAATATTATACTTGGTCATTTATTTATTGAGTAAAATGATTCAATATTACATATATGTGAGTGGCAAAAGTATGTGAACCTTTGCTTTCAGTATCTGGTGTGACCCCCTTGTGCAACAATAACTGCAACTAAAGGTTTCCGGTAACTGTTGATCAGTCCTGCACACCGGCTTGGAGGAATTTTAGCCCATTCCTCCGTACAGAACAGCTTCAACTCTGGGATGTTGATGGGTTTCCTCACATGAACTGATCGCTTCAGGTCCTTCCACAACATTTCGATTGGATTAAGGTCAGGACTTTGACTTGGCCATTCTAAAACATTTAACTTTATTCTTCTTTAATCATTCTTTGGTAGAACAACTTGTGTGCTTAGGGTCATTGTCTTGCTGCATGACCCACCTTCTCTTGAGATTCAGTTCATGGACAGATGTCCTGACATTTTCCTTTAGAATTTGCTGGTATAATTCAGAATTCATTGTTCCATCAATAATGGCAAGCCGTTCTGGCCCAGATGCAGCAAAACAGGCCCAACCCATGATACTACCACCACCATGTTTCACAGATGGGATAAGGTTCTTATGCTGGAATGCAGTATTTTCCTTTCTCCAAACGTAACACTTCTCATTTAAAGCAAAAAGTTCTATTTTGGTCTCATCTGTCCACAAAACATTTTTCCAATAGCCTTCTGGCTTGTCCATGGGATCTTTAGCAAACTGCAGATGAGCAGCAATGTTCTTTTTGGAGAGCAGTGGCTTTCTCCTTGCAACCCTGCCATGCACACCATTACTGTTCAGTGTTTTCCTGATGGTGGACACATGAACATTAACATTAGCCAATGTGAGAGAGGCCTTCAGTTGCTTGGAAGTTACCCTGAGGTCCTTTGTGACCTCGCCGACTATTACACACCTTGCTCTTGGAGTGATCTTTGTTGGTCGACCACTCCTGGGGAGGGTAACAATGGTCTTGAATTTCCTCCATTTGTACACAGTCTGTCTGACTGTGGATTGGTGGAGTCCAAACTCTTTCGAGATGGTTTTGTAACCTTTTCCAGCCTGATGAGCATCAACAACGCTTTTTCTAAGGTCCTCAGAAATCTCCTTTGTTCTTGCCATGATCCACTTCCACAAATATGTGCTGTGAAGATCAGACTTTGATAGACCCCTTTTCTTTAAATAAAACAGAGTGCTCACTCACACCTGATTGCCATCCCATTGATTGAAAACACCTGACTCTAATTTCACCTTCAAATTAACTGCTAATCCTACACAGCAAATTCCTCAGTGTTGAATTAACACCTAGAGTGTTTATATTGGTCCAATTGGACCAATATAAACACTCTGGGTGTTAATTCAACACTGGAGAATTTGCTGTGTAGAGGTTTACATACTTTTTACCACTCACAGATTTGTAATGTTGGATCATTTTCCTCAATAAATAAATGACCAAGTATAATATTTTTGTCTCATTTGTTTAACAGGGTTCTCTTTATCTACTTTTAGGACTTGTGTGAAAATCTGATGATGTTTTAGGTCATATTTATGCAGAAATATAGAAAATTCTAAAGGGTTCACAAACTTTCAAGCACTACTGTATTATATGGATATGAGTGTTTTACTGGGAAATATACATGTGCCACTCGGATTTTTCATACGAGCTCCATCTGGGACATGGAGAACCAAAACTGTGACATAAATCTCTATATGTCATTCGTGAGGAAATCGATGGTTTTGATAAATTTGGGTACTTTTTTTTGTGAATGTGTCTATATAATAAAAAGAAAAATCACATGCTGGCTTGAAGATATGACGTTTATCTTCTTGTGTTGAAACATTTTTCATATGAAATACATCATGGATCTGAGTGACATATTTAAATAATATTGGCTGACGTTGAGTGGTATATCAGATATATTCCATTAAGCTAGCATGATATTGAATGACTCTTTGACTCATTCAATATCATGCTAGCTGAATGGAATATATCTGATATACCATGAAAAAAAGCCAGCCAATATTATTATTATTATTATTATTATTATTATTATTATTATTATTATTATTATTTTTACATACTCTCTTTTCCAGTTTTTTTTTTTATGTCAATTGGTCTGTATTTCTCTTGTAAATACGCGTGAAGAATATCGAATGAACTTTTGGTAGCCTCTCAAGTGTTCAACACGTCTTTCTCTTTCCCAGCGAGCAAAGAAATGCTAGTGCGCATGCGCAGCAGAAAACTTTCTCATTGGATATTTACATCAGCTCTGATGTGTGACATCATGTCTTGACAACCATGCGATATCATAAACCATATTCAATGCTCATTCTCCATTGGGTAGAGTGATGTAAGACACGTAGGATAAGCGATATGCTAACAATATTGCATGGTATCAAACCAAATGAATGAAACCCGCTAGAAGAACACGTTTTTATTCCATCAAAAAAGTGGCCTGTATGTATAATAATTCCCCATATTTCACTCCGATGATGTCGCTCCCAGTGTTTTCCCGCTGACTTGACATACGTTGTCAAAATGATGAACCAGTTCAAACTTAAAATTCTTTTGATTAATTTTTTTTTGTGTGTGTGTGGATGTGTCCATATAATATCGAGAACATTACATGGTGGTGTGAAAATTTGAAGTTTATCTTCTCATACTGAAAATATTTTCACTCATTCACTTCGCTCACTCGTGATATATACACCACTCGAAGATAAACTTCATATCTTTGCACAACCATATAATATCCTCTCTATAAATGATACTGAGTTTAGTCACATCACTCAAGTTTACAGATCCATTTCTTTAATACATAGATTTCCTTGTTTTCTTTTTTCCAAAAGTTTTTAAAAGCCTTGCGTGTAGCAGTTTTAAATCATAATTATATTCTTATTAACACCAGCTGGGCTTGTGTGTTGTGTACTTTTTGACAGCATCCTGACATTGTGTGTTAAAATGTTAGTGGATTAGTGGATTATTAGTGAATATTTATACAATCAATTTTCTACAGTTAATCTTACTTGATTGATTTGAATATCTAACATATTATTTGTTGATATTGAAGGATTCTAGTCTGCTATCTGTCATAAAAAAATTCTGACTTGACACTTCAGTGTTTCAGAAGTTTTGCTTGAACAGAAACATGTTTTCTCGTTAGTTTCATAGTTTAAATATCCATTAATAAAATTCACGTCACTGTGCAGGCTCTACTACATCCATTTCAGTTTATCAAGAGACCCTCACCTTCAAAACAATCAACGAATTCCCATAATATCATTCGAAACAAAACTGACCATCACAATACTTCTGGATCTTTATATTGCATTTCTTTCCCTAATTTAGTGTCGGGAATTTTTGCTCTTTTAGGTGAATGAGTTCTTTTTGTTCAGTTCTTTTTAAAGATTCATTCATTTCATGCATTCATTCATTCAGCGGTGGGTTTCCCAAAAACCTCTTAATGCTAAGAGCGTTTAGGAAAGAAAGCATTCACTGTGCTGCTCGCGCTACCATTTAACGATGACCTTTGTGCTGCAATGCTTTTGGAAAACTCAGACCAGTAAGCTAGCACTTCTGAAAAGATCGATATGTAGCAGTTCGTTTGCCAGGAGTTCATTCGTGTGAATCATTCAGCTCCTATGGTCGTTCGTTTACAGTTTTTGATTGACATGTCAGTGAGTTGCTGCCCCAAGTGAAGGAGTTCAAGTATCTTGAGGTCTTGTTCACGAGTGATGGCAAAATGGATTGGGGCGGCATCAGCAGTAATGTGGGTGTTGACCCGGTCCGTCATGGTGAAGAGGGAGCTGAGCCGGAAGGCAAACCTTTCAATTTACCAGTCAATCTATGTTCCAACCCTCACCTATGATCATGAGCTTTGGATAGTGACTGAAAGGATGAGATCGTGGATACAGGCAGCTGAAATGAGCTTTCTCTGGAGGATGGCTGGGCTCGCCCTTTGAGATAGAAGGAGGAGCTCAGACATCCGGAGGGATCTCAGAGTACAGCCACTGCTCCTTCATGTTGAAAGGAGTCACCTGAGGTGGTTCGGGCATCTGATTAGGATGCCTCCTGGGCGCTTTCCTTTGGAGGTTTTCTGGGCACGTCCAACTAGGAGGAGACCTCGGGGTAGACCCAGAACACGCTGGAGAGATTATATATCTCATCTGGCCTGGGAGCGCCTTGGGATCCCCCAGGAGAAACTGGAAAGTGTTGCTGGGGAGAGGGACGTCTGAAATACCCTTCTTAGCCTGCTGTCACCACGACCTGATTTCAGATAAGTGGAAGAAAATGGATGGATGGATGGATGGATGGATGGATGGATGGATGGATGGATGGATGGATGGATGGATGGCAGTGAACCGATTGGATTCCACTGTCTGCCTTGGTTGGGTTTTCAGTCAGTCAACAGGCAGCCTCACTCACTGAAATTAGTATTTCCATGTTTATAAGTAGCTGATTTACAATATATAATTGAAATGTAGCATAATAGTAGCTAAATGGCAAATAATTCATGCCAGAAAATAGGCTACAAGTTGCCTGGATTTTCAGTACCTACAAATGACACCATGTATGCTTTGCATGTTTTGTGAAATTAGTAAAATCACTTTTATTACATGGCTGTTTCAGATATTACAGAAAATTATGATAGACCATGGGATTTATATAAATAGCAAACTGTTCTTTCTGGTCCATTTAGTAAGCTATGTCTTTAAAAAGCTGGTTTAGTCATTGAAATGCTAACTACAAATAAAAGAAGGCATGTCATCAATTTGTTTGTTCTCTAGTAGCACTTCCCAGGTAAGACTGATAGGCTATGTTGCCGTATCCAGTTCTTGGTCATCTAAATAATCACCTCCTCTTGTTCCAGGTTTCTACAGTCAGTTGCAATTACTTGGTTGACATGTCATGAGTCAATTGAGCTTCAGATTTAGGCTAGTTCTGCAAGAAGCTGGGAGGGGCTGAGGAACGAACAAGAGACACGAACGAATAAGAGTCAGAGCACTGGAAATTGGAGACAGTAGAAAGACAAAGACAGGGGTGTAGCTAGGGGGAATCCTGGGGTGCCCATGACCCCCCCTCCCTTGTCAGACCATACATTTTTTCAATAGCCACATAAGAATATTAGAAAAGCACCCACTGTAATTTATCTAACTTTTTTTTAACTAGATTGTCAGCTCAGCCTCATTAGGGTTTCTATAACCTTCTATGGACTTCCTGTGGTTTGGGCGTGAAAACCCAGTTCTGCGCAAGTGCAACACGATTGCACTAGAAAGCATGGTCAAGCTGCCAGTGTAGCTGCAGTCTTTTTAGTTGCGAATTATGAGTATTTCCTCTTGTGTTAATAATTCGCCATGTCAAAACAAGTGAAACTTTCCTCCTTCTTTTGATGTGAAGCGAGGTAAGCAATTTATTTTTTTTTTTCCATCAAAGTTGCATTTTGTTGCTTCAAAGCTAAGTTTTAGTGTGCCGTTTCTAGAGCACAACATCAAGAAAATGTGGAAGAAAGAGCAATAATGGAAGAGCCGATTTCTAAGCTACCTAAAGCTAGCAATGGTAATTATTTTTTGTTACATAATGTACTCAGGCTGCCAGTTAGTGTGTGACCCCCCCCCCCTTGAAAAATCCTAGCTACGCCCCTGAAAGAGTCAAATGAATGAATCACTGATTAGTTCACTGGATTTAGTTCATTTGTTAATTTGTTTGGTTCGTTCATTTGGTTGCCTTCTCTACCCTAACTTAGTCATTTACCACTTCCCACACAATGGTTACCAAACAGGAAGGCTGTGGGCTAGCATGTGCTTCCTCTGAGACATGTGAAGCCAGCCACTGCATAGTTTGCTCATGTTCATGCACATCCTGAAAATGTGAAAGTTTTTCTATTGGGTATCCTAACTAACTCTAACTAGTATGGCTGCACAACATTAACATTGTTCCCAGCTGGCTAACATTAATGGCATTTAGTAAACGTTCTTATCCAGAGTGACGTACAACATACCCAGAGCGGCTTGGGGAGCAGTTGGGGGTTAGGTGCATTGCTCAAGGGCACTTCAGCTATTTCTGCTGGTCCAGGGAATCAAACCAATGACGTTTTGGTCCCAAAGCTGCTTCTCTAACCATCAGGCCATGGCTTTCCCTCCCATACTTTACTGTCCCATTTTTATTTTTTAAATGTGTTGCTGCACAACATGGTAACAATACTACATTGTAATTATATTGCTACACATAGTATGCTATACCTTGCACCATATACCACTATACATCGAAATTCTACCTTTCATTGTATAATATACTTTACATAATTATAAAATATTGTTGAAACAAAACATGGTTAATTATCAGTCTGCATTATTTTGATGAAAATGATTTTAAATTGTAAGATCACATTAATGATTTAATTCTTCAGAACATTTACATGTTTATAAAATGCTGTGCCTGACTGAAGGCCAAAAGTTGCATCAGTATTTACATGGGGAAAGTTAAACATATTCAGAGATGGGTTCAGCACCTGGTTAAGTCAATTTCCTGGATGTTCTCATCAAGAGCATGTAACTTACCTGCATATAGTTAATGCCTCCATGGTTGTGAGATTTTTCTTGAATAGAAGTGTCAAGAAATCAGTAAGGATTTATTAAATGGCTCATTTGCATATATCAGCCTTCTGAACTGTCAGTACGGACAACAATGGACATTATTACAAAAGCGATTAACAACTGAAATGTTGTACAGCCTTCTTAACTAGTTACTTGTCAGCATATTGAGCATTTAAAAGGCTGTAATGCCAAGAAACACTGAACATCCAGAGGAACAGACGAAGTAACTGTAAGAATGCTTTCTATTTTTCAGATCCAATGTGGACGGACTTGTGAAAGATCTGTGAGATCTTATCCTCACATCTCTCCTCTGCTTATGCCCTTCACGTATCTTTTTGCGGTCTGGGCTTGCTGTTCTGTAACTGAGTAGCCAGGAAGCCCTTACCCCAAAAAGTATGTGTGGGGGGTCCAAACAGCACACATTCCTCATCTCTCAGACTCAAGACAATAGGACAGCAAACTCCTTATGCATTGTCACACTGTTTGTAATTTAATACGTATTTTCTCTGTTTTGCACTATACATTTGAAGCCAATAACTGCATCCATCAGTGTGTTTTCATGACAAAATATTATCTGTGTTTTACAATTGAGGTAAAATACTTAATTCCAAAAAAGTACAAAATGAAATGTGTGTATTCTGTAATCGAAAACATAACATAAAATTTCACCATTTTTGTTACTGGTAATAATAAAGGACCATCTGTGAAACCTAATATACAAACTATCTTTTTGCTATAAATCATGTTTATAAAGATTCTGGACATTTAAATCTTAATGTATGATAGAGGAGGCCATAAACACTCACAATGAAATGAAGAGGCTTCTATAATCCCAAATTGAATCTCAGCATAGTTTATTTATTTCTCTTGCAGCTTGTAACTCCTAAATGAATTAAATACAGAATAATAGAGAAGAAAGTAATACAAAACATACTGTAACATGAAAATAATCAACAGCAGGGTGATGTAGTGTAGCCTGACATAAAGCATAGATACTACGACCCCAAATCAGAAAAAGTTGGGACGGTAGGGAAAATGCAAATTAAAAAAAGGAAACAGTGATTTCTAAAATTACTTTGACTTGTATTTCATTGCAGACAGTATGAACCCAAGATATTTCATGTTTTCTGGTCAACTTCATATCATTTTGTTCATATACATCCATTCCTGCGTTTCAGACCTGCAACACTTTCCAAAAAAAGATGGGACGGGACAATATTCGGGCTAGTAATGAGGTACAACAATTAAATAATGATATGATTTGAAACAGGTGATGTCAACAGGTGACTGTAATCATGATTTGGTACAAAATCAGTATCCAGGAAAGGCATAGTCTTTGAGGAGCAAAGATAGGCCAGGATTCTACAATTTATCAAGAAATGCATGAGAAAATTATTGAAATGTTTAAAAACAATGTTCCTCAAAGAAAGATAAGAAGGGATTTGGATAGTTCACCCTCTATGGTGCATAATATCATTAAATGGTTCAAGGAATCTGGAGGAATTTTGGTGCATAAAGGGCAAGGGTAGAAGCCTAAGCTGAACACCCGTGATCTCCGATCCAGCACTGCATCAAGAACCATCATTCATCTATAGCTGATATAACCACATGGGCTCAGGATTACTTTAGTAAACCTTTGTCAAGCACAACAATACAGAGTTACATCCACAAATGAGAATTAAAACTTTACCGTGCAAAAATTAAGCCTTATGTTAACTGTGTCCAGAAGCGCCATCAACTTCTCTGGGCTCGGAGGCATCTGGGATGGACCATCACACAGTGGAAATGTGTATTGTGGTCATATGAATCAGTATTCCTGGTCTTTTTTGTAA
This sequence comes from Neoarius graeffei, assembly GCF_027579695.1. NCBI lineage: Eukaryota > Metazoa > Chordata > Actinopteri > Siluriformes > Ariidae > Neoarius > Neoarius graeffei. The sequence goes on along the minus strand of NC_083574.1, from coordinate 37,359,289 downwards.
GAAATGGATGCTGTGTGCTTTGAATCAAAAATGAAAAGGACTATCCAGGCTGTTACCAGCAACAAGTCCAAAAGCCAGAGTTTGTCATGGTATGAGGTTGTGTCAGTGCCCTTGGTAAAGGTAACTTACACTTCTGTGATGGGGCATTAATGCAGAAAAGTACATTGAGATTTTGGAGCGAAATGTGCTGCCTTCAAGACATCTTTTCCAGGGAGAGTTCAACAAGACAATGCAAAACCACATTCTGCACACATTACAAAGGCATGGCTGAAGAAGAAGAAGAAGAAGAAGAAGAAGAAGAAGAAGAAGAAGAGCGTGCCTGTCCCCTCTGTCCCCAATAGAGAATGTGTGGTGAATTTTGAAAGGGAAAATATGACAATGACGACCCCGTACTGTTGCACACCTTAAGACTTGTTTGCAGGAAGAATGAGACAAAATAACACTTGAAACATTCCATCACTTGGTGTCTTCAGTCCCTAAACATCTTTTAAGTGTTGTGAGAAGGAATGGCAACATTATAAAGTGGCAAATGCTTTACTGTCCCAACTTGTTTTTTGAAAGTCAAAGTCCTTCCTGCACCATGCATGCTGCATTTGGCAGTGCTGATCCCTGTTTCGTAGCCCTCAGCCTCTCACCTATATTACATAGCTAGGGTTACAGTGGGGGGCTAGTCCTCTGGTAACCATGAGAGTTTGATTCCCCACTCGCATCTGTAATGCAGTGTGCCTTGCCAAATGGCAGTAGGCACCATTTTTATGATGGTCTTTGGTATGACCCAACCATGAGTAGAACTCATGATCTCCCGATCGAGTGGCCTATGCTAACCACTAGGCCACTCAATGTTGTTGTTGTTGTTGTTGTTGTTTTTTTTAAGTGCTACAAAAATCAAAATTCTAATTATTTGTGTTAAAAAAACAATAAAAATCATGAGGTAAAACATCAAATAATATGTGATTGTATTGATTTGAGTGTAATACAGGTCAAAGATTATTTACAAATCAATGCTTTCAGTTTTAATTTCAATTTCCCTTTTTCTGATTTGGGGTTGTACTTTGAAGTTGATTATTTTCCAATAACAACATGTCCCAAAAGTGCATTTTTCCTCTTCTACTACAGCAATTTGCCAGTTATTAATTTTTTTTTATTTCTTAATAAACATGTCATGCTCTTTAACTGTTTATAGTTACATTTAATATTGTGAAATGTGTATGAGACAAGTTAGTTCCTGTTATTACTTATGTTATCGTAGCTAGAACAGTCACTCACTCACCAGCCTCTCTTTTTTTTTGAAGTTAATAAGACAAAAATACAGCTTGTCATGTTCCCAAGAAAGTAGAAAGTATCAAGTTCTCTGTCCCAAAACTAAAGACCTTCCTCTAGTGGAAAACTTACTGTTATAAAGTGTTGACATAATGTGAGACATAATATCCAAAAATATTAAATAAACATCTCCTCACAGAAAGCTTCACCATATCATTGAGTTCATTGTTAAATAACATGTTTTTTTTTCATGTTAGCCTTAGATTATGTAGCTTGTCTGCTTTGTAAATGAGTTATTACCACAGAAACTATCATATATTTAAAGATTTATAGAAATTAAAAATAATCATTTGAATTACTGTCAGAGCTTCTGTTATCAAAAGTCACCTTTTACTACACCAGTAAGATTCAAGAATTCAACACCTCTGTGGCATAATTTTTGTTATTAATGAATTATATGATGTTTACTTGTTTGTTTATTTATTTCAAGTATTTGGGGGAGGGGAAAATAAGTTATTCAGTGAGAACTATTATGCTGAAATGATTCATGTATCTTATACAGTAATTTCTTCTATGTGTCCAGATTTGATCATGACTTTTACAACTACAAGGCATTGTAGATATTTAATTTTATCATATGATTATTTCTAAAATATGTACATTCAATATGATGGTAAGCCATCATATTAAAACCACTGACAGGTGAAGTGAATAACATTGATTATTCCATTACAATGGCACTGGGCAAGGGGTGGGATAGATTAGGAAGCGCGTGAATAGGGTCATTCCATGCAAATCAACAAGAGGTTATGCTTGACCATCTCAGATTTCACTGAAATTTGGAGGGCTCAGAGATACTATTAAAAGAAGTTAATCCCCAAAACTTGAGCTTCCTATCACCAATAGTTTCAGAGATACAGGCATTTGAATTTTTCTATTTTTTTGTTTTTTTGCTCAAAACATACATATTTCAAAGTGCAATATAATCTTTATTATGCAAGATAGAAACTTAAAATTTTGCACAGAGAGACTCAATGTCTTGTACTATAAGCTTCAACTTAGAATTTCAATGGTCATTGTATATTAGATGGTGATTTTAACAAGGAAATTAAAAAGACAAATTTGCATTTTTTTGCATTTTTAATTCATTCTGGAAGCTTGCCTGTGGCAGTAATGCTTAAACTAAGAATGTTATTCAAATCTACACAGAAATATCTACCAATTTCAGTTTTACCAAGTCTCCACTGTTCCTAGTTTGTCTGTAATAGGGTTTTGAAATTCACCGATTTCTAAAACATGCCATTTTCAGTAGCAAGAAATCCAATGTGGGATAGCAGTTAGGAACTTGTAAATTTTTTTCAGTAATCCCCAAGACCCATATTTTATATTTCCAAATTTTTGTTCTGTGTCTCTCAAGTATTTTTAAACTACAGGGGTTTAAAAAAATCCATTTTCACCAAATTCGAATTTTTTATATATTTTCATATAACTGATATTTGAGGGTTAATAAATGCTTCAATAAGGCTCAAGTAGGTTAGGAGACATGTTTCTTCCTCAATTTTAAATAAAATTTCAATTAATGCTCAGTATTAATTATTTGTAAATTGATTTTAATCTAAGACTGTGTAACATTAGCAATCAATGACCAGCTATTGTGTACCAGTCTTATCAATATCAACACAGCACAATAGGTGACCTTTGATACCAGAACAGGTGGCTCATATCTTATAGTTTTAGAGTCTGTAAACTGCATACTTGTTCAGATAACATTATATTGCTTGGATTATATTAAATACATTGTAATACAGAGCACTGAGAAAATTTACCAATGTTATTAACTGAATGTGTTTCTTTGCAAGGATTGGATATTTTGAATAGTTGACTAGGGAATTTAATTGTAGTTGCTTTCAATTTGAGATCAGTATAAATGAGTTTGTTCTTAGACATCTAGAAATGGCTGAACTTCCTCCCTGTTCTATAGGAATTGGACTAAAGAAAGATTCTGACTGCCATAAACTAACATACAACAGAAATTGTAAGTTAAGTGATTTATATGAAAAATGACTGACTTCTTTAGTTTTTATATATATATTTACTGAAAAATGTGAAATGTTCATATATTATTTAGCTTATTTCAAAATGATAATATTTTTAAAACCATATTTCTGTGACATGAACACAAGTAAAATGTTTCCTTATCTATACAAATCATTTAGTTGTATTTATCAGTCCTTAATCATCAATAAAATGGAAATAATATAAAAAAATTCGAATTTGGAAAAAATTGATTTTTTAAACACCTGTAGCTCAGAAATACTTGAGAGACACAGAACAAAAATTTGGAAATATAAAATATGGGTCTAGGAGATTACTGAAAAAAATTTACAAGTTCCTAACTGCTATCCCACATTGGAATCCATGCTACTGAAAATGGCATGTTTTAGAAATCGGCGAATTTCAAAACCCTATTACAGACAAACTAGGAACAGTGGAGACTTGGTAAAACTGAAATTGGTAGATATTTCTGTGTAGATTTGAATAACATTCTTAGTTTAAGCATTACTGCCGCGGGCAAGCTTCCAGAATGAATTAAAAATGCAAAAAATGCAAATTTGTCTTTTTAATTTCCTTGTTAAAATCACCATCTTATATACAATGACCATTGAAATTCTAAGTTAAAGCTTGTAGTACAAGACATTGAGTCTCTCTGTGCAAAATTTTAGGTTTCTATCTTGCATAATAAAGATTATATTACACTTTGAAATATGTATGTTTTGAGCAAAATGCAAAAAAAAAAATTCAAATGCCTGTCTCTCTGAAACCGTTGGAGATAGGAAGCTCAAATTTTGGGGATTAACTTCTTTTAATAGTATCTCTGAGTCCTCCAAATTTCATTGAAATCTGAGATGGTCAAGCATAAATTTGTCAGATATTTGTTGATTTGGCATGGAATGACCCAATAGTCAGTTCTCAAAGTTGATGTGTTGAAATCAGGAAAAATGGGCAACTGGAAGGATCTCAGTGAGTTTGACAAGGGCCAGATTGTGATGGCTAGATGACTGGGTTTGAGCATCTCCAAAACAGCAGGTCTTGTCAGGTTTTCCTGGTATGCAGTGGTTAGCACCTACCAAAAGTGGTCAAAGAAAGGCCTGTCTGGTCCGATCCCACAGAAGAGCTACTGTATCATAATTGCTGAAAAAGTTAATGCTGGCTATGATAGAAAGGTGTCATAACACACAGTGAATCACAGTTTGCTGTATATGGGGCTGCATAGATGAAGGCCACTCAGAGTGCCCATGCTGACCCCTGCCCACTGCCAAAAGCCTACAGTGTGCACATGAGCATCAGAACTGGACCATGGAGTAAGGGAAGAAGGTGGCCTGGTCTGATGAATCATGTTTTCTTTTACATCATGTGAATGCTGGGTGTGTGTGCATCATTTACCTGGTGAAGAGATGGTACCAGGATGCACTATGGGAAGAAGGCAAATTGGTGGAGGCAGTATGAGGCTCTGGGCAACATTCTGCTGGGAAATCTTGGGTCCTGGCTTTCATGTGGATGTTACTTTGACATGTACCACCTACCTAAACATTGTAGACCAAGTTCACTCCTTCATGGCAATGGTATTCCCTAATCACAGTAACCTCTTTCAGCAGGATAATACACCCTGCCACACTGCAGATATTGTTAAATGGCTTAAGGAACATAACAAAGAGTTCAAGGTGTTGACTTTGCCTCCAAATTCCACAGATCTCAGAATGTTCAAGTATCTGTGGGATGTCCTGGACAAACAAGTCTGATCCTTGGAGGACCCACTTCACAACTTACAGGACTTAAAGGATCTGCTGCTAATGTCTTGGTGCCAAATACCACAGAACACCTTCAGACGTCTTATGGAGTCCAGGCCTCAATGGATCAGAGATATTTTGGTGGGATAAGGGGGACCTACAAGATATTAGGCAGGCTATTATTATTATTATTATTATTATTATTATATACTGGTACAAATTGTTACTCTCACTCAGGATCCATCCATCCATCTATCCATTATCTGTAGCCACTTAACCTGTACAGGGTTGCAGGCAAGCTGGAGCCTATCCCAGCTGACTATGGGCGAGAGGCAGGGTACACCCTAGACAAGTCGCCAGGTCATTGCGGGGCTGACACATAGAGACAAACAACCATTCACACTCACATTCACACCTACAGTCAATTTAGAGCCACCAATTACCCTAACACAGTCTTTGGACTGTGGGGGAAACTGGAGCACCTCGAGGAAACCCACGCAGACACGGGGAGAACATGCAAACTCCACACAGAAAGGCCCCTGTCAGCCACTGGGCTCGAACCAAGGACCTTCTTACTGTAAGGTGACAGTGCTAACCACTACACCACCATGCCGCCCCTCACTCAGGATCTTTCTACTTTATTATTATTATTATTATTATTATGCCACCCTGAACAAAAAAAAAAAAGATTGAAAAAATCATGAAACTTGACAGTTTAACAACAACATTTTATTTTATTTACACCTCTAAGCATAACACTAAAATATAATATAACTAAGAAAGAAAAAAAGTGAGATCAATAAACTGCAAGTTAAAACCAGAACTATGAATTTTGCAGAGAAAAAAAAGTATACGTAAATGTAATTTGGAAAGAGGTGCAGGAAGTCCTAGAATAACTTGAAAGCTAATCTAGCTAGGGTTTCCTAGGCTGAGGGGTGATCATTGATTTTTAAATGCTCACCCCATACACCCCTATACTTATAACTAACAGTTATAAGTAATTTTTAAAAAAGCCAGTTTTTCATGGATCATTTCAGTTCGGTGATCCAGATCAGCACCAAAAGTCATAGCAACCGAATTCAGCCCAGAGGTATTCTTCGTGTGAAATGACTACTTTTATTACTTTTATTACTAATAAAAGCAATACTACTTTTATTACTACTTTTTTAAGATGCTATTTCTCAGTCAACCAATCACCACCAAATTTCACATGAAGAATACCTCTGGGCTGAATTCAGTTGCTATGACTTTTGGTGCTGATCTGGGTCACAGAACTGGAATGACCAATGAAAAACTGGCGCTTTTTTTTAATCACATAACTCTCAAGTTTCATAATTTATTTTATTTTTTATTTTTTTATTTTTGGTCAGGGTGGCAGTGCACAACTTTTGCTTGACCATCAATTGACAAAGGTCAGCTAGTGCAAATTACTGTGACTTTAGTCACAGTCTCTATCTTATTATTATTATTACATCTAAAATGGCTTTTTGTTGTTGTTGTTGTTGTTGCTGTTTTCCAGTTTCTTACAAATGATTGAGACAAAGTGGATTTTATTGATAACATTGAACCAAAGTCTAGGCAGTGCATTTCTATATCTCAGATATCATGCATTTGGCTGTATACTTTGCTGCATGTCATAGAGCTTGTTTCTCTGCTCTGTCAGATAACATCCAGTAGATGGAGTACATCTCCTTTGCTGCACATAGAACAGCCTGACTGAAAGGTCACTTGGTGCCTTGATCTGTCTTTACTCTGTCTTACAACAATTATTTATTAATTGGGTTGAATGCATTGGTTTTCACAAGGCATTTTTAGATTCTTAGGCTCATTATGATTGTTTTTTGGTTTTGTTTTTTTTGCAATACACTATAGGTGCTTTTTGTGTCATAAACGTGAATAACAGTTTCGCAAAGCTAATGATACACAGTGTTCATTTCAACTAATTGAAGGAAGGAGAAACTGAGTTAGCAATCAATTTAAAACAGTTGCTTAGTCATGTTTTCTTAATCAGGATCTGTGTAGAAATTTGATTCATCTCGTCAAGGTTGATCAGAAGTTGACTGGTGAACCGTTGGCAGCAATGTTAATCTAAAATGAGAAACAGATGTGTTCAGTTTGTTATTTCCCAAAAGATCGTATGAGCAATTCAGATTGCTGAAAATTTTTATAAAACTTCCTGTAATCCAGCTGTTCTCAGGTAAAAACAAATAAATACGAGTGACCTTTGTTAATGTAATTAGCTGTTCACCATGTGTTTAATATTTTCCGCTACAGCCGTTCACACATGCAACACAAGCAAACAGATGAGCTGATAAGTGGAAATAATTAAACATATAAAACAGAAGACGGTGTAAAATATTTATATTCCTGTAAACAGCATTGCTCATGCATGTGGCTCCTCCTTGACATTATTTTTAAACAGACAGCTGAACTTAATTTCAATGCATAAGGGTTAGAAGCAAAACCATTCACAGGAATCCTTTTGATGTCTGTCCTTGGAGTCATCTAAATCTGAATCAAATCACACTGACGCGTAAATATGTACACTGTAAATAAATTTCTGTGAAGTTAATGGCTCATGTTTAAACTATTTATACCATTTATTTACCTCTAGTTTGTGTAAATGGAAATCATACACAGCACAGTTTTGTTTTCCCTGAAAACCCACAGCTTTAACGATGTGGAAATCACGTCAAGTCATTTCATTCAATCACTGTAGCGCTGAAAAGGAAGTACACTATATGGCCAAAAGTTTGTGGACACCTGATCATCACTCACACCCGTATGAGGTTCTTCCTCAGACTGTTACCACAAAGTTGGAAGCACACAATCATATAGAATTTGTTTATATGATTACAACAGCATTATAATTTCCCTTCCATAACAGACTCAAACTTGTTCCAGCATGACAATGCCCTTGGGCACAAAGCAAGCTCCATGAAGCTTGACATGATTTGTCAAGGTTGGAGTGGAAGAAATCGAGTGGCCTGAACAGAGCTCTGACCGCAACCCTACTGAACACCTTTGGGATGAACTGGAAAGCAGACTGCGCCTCAGTCTTCCCTGCCTAACATCAGTACCTGACCTCACTAATGCTCTTGTGAATGAATGAATGAATGAATGAATGAATGAATGAACATAAATCCCCATAGCCATGCTCCAAAATCTAGCTGAAAACCTTCTCGGTATAGTGGAGGTTATTATAAGAGCAAAGGGAGGACTACATCTGGAATGTGTTCAAAAAGCACTTTGGTTTGATGATCGGTGTCCACATACTTTTGGTTATGTAGTATATCTTACACCCTGAATGTCTTAAGATAAATGGTTTGTAAAGTGAGGTCTGGGGACCCCATAGCCAGGGGGTCCATGAGGTTTTTTAATTTACAGTTGAGGCTAAACACTAACACACACCTCAGCTGTAGACATTCAAACTCAAAATTTTACAACTGTATACATTTCGTATTACCCTACATTTCCTGTGTTACGTCAAGTAGGGTATTGACTACATTTCCATAAGAGGCATTTCAAAATAATAGCTAAGAGACTGATTGATTGCAGCTTTTATATATCAGATTGGGCGGCACGGTGGTGTAGTGGTTAGCACTGTCGCCTCACAGCAAGAAGGTCCGGGTTCAAGCCCCGTGGCCGGTGAGGGCCTTTCTGTGTGGAGTTTGCATGTTCTCCCCATGTCCGCGTGGGTTTCCTCCGGGTGCTCCGGTTCCCCCACAGTCCAAAGACATGCAAGTTAGGTTAACTGGTGACTCTAAATTGAGCGTAGGTGTGAATGTGAGTGTGAATGGTTGTCTGTGTCTATGTGTCAGCCCTGTGATGACCTGGCGACTTGTCCAGGGTGTACCCCGCCTTTCGCCCGTAGTCAGTTGGGATAGGCTCCAGCTTGCCTGCGACCCTGTAGAACAGGATAAAGCGGCTAGAGATAATGAGATGAGATATATCAGATTTTCACTGGGTCAAAGGTCATACACTTTGTTAGTATTTGCTTTCAGTTGCTGAACTTGATTCAAACACTCAAGGTAGACTTCTATAAGCGTCACACAACATGATAGGCATGGGAATTTTTTTTCTCATTCATTCCTCTTGACAGAACTGGTGTAATTTAGTCATGTTTGTGGACCTCCTTGCTCAGATAGGCTTTTTTCAATTCAATCTACAATTTATTTATTCATTTTTTTAAATGGGATTCACATCAGCAGTTTATGATGGTAACTTATATTCTTTCACTTTATTGTCTTTAAGCACATTAGTTACAACTTGGGATGTAAGCTGAGGAACACTGTCCTGCTAGAAGCTCTAGTTGCAACAAAGTTTTAAGGTTCTGTGTCAGCATTTCTAGATGATCTTCCTCCCTCATGATGCCTTCTATTTTCTGACGTGCAGCAGTTCCTTTTTCCAGTAAAACACCCCCGCAGTATGCTCGGCTTGGGGTTGGGGCTTCTTCCTTGCACAATTTCTACAAGCTTCACACAACACAATAGGGCTGGGAATTTTCTTGTTCATTCCTCATGACAGAACTGGTGTAATTTAGTCATGTTTGTGGGCCTCCCTGTTCAGATACGCTTTTTCAGTTCAGTCTACAAATTTTCGATTGGATTCAGGTCAGTATGGCATGGAGAGGTGGTGTAGTGGTTAGCACTGTTGTATCACAGCAAGAAGGTTCTAGGTTCAAACCTCATGGCCAACAGGGACCTTTATTTGTGGAGTTTGTGTATTTGCCCTGTGTCTCTGTGGGTTTCCTCCCACAGGTGAAAGACATGCAGATTAGGTAAAAACACCCAGTCTCTGGGGTTGCACAAGCCAGTGTAAGGGATGAGTAGGAGTGGTGTCCCCTGTCCAGTGTTAGCTACAGAAGTGCAAGGTGCCCAAAGAGACTTGCAATAATAATAGCAATTGCCAGGCTTGTAGTACATGTGCCCTAATTTTAAGGACTCGTGACTCGACTTGCACTTGAGCACTGATGACTCAGACTTGGACTCATGCATTAATTGCATTAGGACTCGTAAATTGGAGACAAGGACTAAATTTTTTTCTTTATTTTTTATAACATGCCGTAATAATTTCACATAAGATATTTATATCTACATTAATTTTTGTACTAATTTCTTGCAAGAGTGTCACACTTGCGTGCCTTGGCGCGTGCATCAGATTGACTCCTGGGCGCACTCCAGACAGCGCGCGTACCAAGTGGACTTTCACGCATGTGCCGTAAACAACTCGCACCTGCAAAGGATTAAGGTGCAATCAGCACGCCAATATAAAAACTGTGAAAACACACTTACTCTGCGAAGTACTGTGTTGCGTTGCTGACACATTACCGAGCCTTATTTCCTTGTTTGGTTTCCTGATCCCTGATTTCCTGTTTCTCATCTTTGATTCTGCCGAGTCTACGATAGCCTGTTTGTGTCTCGCTCGACCTATTGCCTGTTTCACTGTTCGATGATTTTGCCTGCCATTCTGGATTGTTTACCGTCTTCACTTGTATTAATAAACACACCTTCTGCACTTACATCCATCTCCCAACCATCTCTGACAGAATACTTCACACAAAGAGACTGTACATTCACCTGTTCACACGTCATGTTCAGGAACAAACTAACGTTAATGGCGCTAAAACAGCCACCATCGAATGGTGCCGTTGGAGTCTTGTTCTCAGACACGACTCAGATCAATAGTGGACTCGATTCGGACTCGACTCGAAATTTTTTTAATGAATTGGACTTGACTCGGACTTGAACACTGGGGACTCAAGACTGGACTCGAGGGTGTCAAGGCCTAATAGGGTCCTTAAATACACCTGCAGACACATTCTCAATTAACTCCTAATTTTGACAATTGGCCAGTCAGAAGCTTTTAACAGTTATTACATCATTTTCTGGACTCTTCTAAACTGATTAAAGATGCAGTCAATTTGGTGTGGGTAAACTTTTTGACCCACTGGAATTCTGATATAGTGAATTCAAGCTGAAATGTCTCTCTAATTGATTATTTTAAAATGACCTCTGATGTGAACAAAGCAGATGGAAAATGAAATGAGTGGAGTTGTGGAAAAACTGAGATTTAATATCTTCAGTCTTGGTGGATGTAAATTTCTCATCTCAGCTGTAGTTACAGTGGTATACTAACACTAGTATCAAAATGACTATATTTATAATTGAGTTCAAATACTTACTAGCCAGTTTGAACTAAATGGGTTTAATCCAAACCTTGATAACTCAAAAATAAGTAGGCATAATCATATAAATCATAGATGTGAATGGTTATTTGTCTTTGTGTTAGCCCTGTCATAGACTGGCAACCTGTCCAAGGTGAACCCCGCCTCTCACTCAAAGCCAGCCGTGACTGGCTCCAGCTTAACCCATGACCCTAACAGATAAGAGATATAGATGATGGATTGATGGATTAGCGGATGGATGGATGTTTTGTCAGTGGACAGATCAAGAATAGAAATCTGTATGTCTCTAATAAATAAATCTTTTATGGTTCTGTGTCAACCAATATGGTTGGTGTCTAGTCTTAGTACTGTTGCTGTCTCTTTATAGTGTACTGGTGTTCTGTTTAGTGTGATGTTTTGTTTTTTATTTAAATTTGTATTTCTAATTTGGCTTTAAAGAACAACTGATCAGTCAATGGTTATCAAAACATCTTGCCAAAGGACTACAGTTGAAAATTAGTCTATTGGCTAAAACTGGCACAGTTAAAGAAATGGTGATTAATGTGTGCTGTTCTTGTAAATAAATAAATGAAATAAATGAGATGAAATAGCCAGTATATTATTGTACACATTTAAATAACATATATGGAATAAATCTGTTCTGAAGGGATCAGTGGAGTTTATTTATTGTTAAATACAAAAAAAAATATTTAGAACATCTGATCTCATTTTTCCTAACACGATTTCTGGAAACTATCCCGTCATCATCAAAACACTGAAGAGAACTGGAAATTCAGAAACCACACAACTGCCTAGAAGGTCTTATCCACTGGCATGAGCAAGAATCAGCAGGTATCAATTAAAGTGCATTAAAATATGTCCTGCTGTATTGCCCATGACAGACAGTGTCTTGCAAAAGTATTCATCCCCCTTGGTGTTTGTCCTGTTTTGTTGCATTACAAGCCGTAATTAAAATTTATTTTTGGGGAGGTTACCACCATTTGGTTTACACAACATGCCTTCCGCTTTAAAGGTGCAAATTGTTGTTTTATTGTCACACAAACAACAATTAAAATGAAAAAAAACCAGAAATCTGGAGTGTGCTTAGGTATTCATCCCCCCCAAAGTCAATACTTTGCAGAGCCACCTTTTGCTGCAATTACAGCTGCAAGTCTCTTGGGGTATGTCTCTATTAGCTTAGCACATCTATCTACTGGGATTTTCGCCCATTCCTCAAGGTGGCACAGTGGTGTAGTGGTTAGCACGGTCGCCTCACAGCAAGAAGGTTCTGGGTTCAAACCCAGTGGCCAGCAAGGGCCTTTCTGTGTGGAGTTTGCATGTTCTCCCCGTGTCTGCGTGGGTTTCCTTCGGGTGCTCCAGTTTCCCCCACAATCCAAAGACATGCAGTTAGGTTAACGTGGGGTGGCCTTGGGCTGGGGTGGCCTTGGGCTGAGGTGCCCTTGAGCAAGGTACCTAACCCCTGACTGCTCCCCGGGCGCTCTGGTGTGGCTGCCCACTGCTCTGAGTGTGTGTGTGTGTGTTCACTGCTTCAGATGGGTTAAATGCAGAGGATGAATTTCACTGTGCTTGAAGTGTGCGTGTGATGAAAAAAGGTTTCTTCTGCTTCTTAAAACTGCTCCAACTCCTTCAACTTCGATGGGTTGCGTTGGTGTACAGCAATCTTCAAGTTATACCACAAATTCTCAATTGGATTGAGGTCTGGGCTTTGATTAGGCCATTCCAAGACATTTAAATGTTTCCCTTTAAACCACTCCAGTGTCACTTTAGCAGTATGTTTAGGGTCATTGTCCTGCTAGAACGTGAACCTTCATCCCAGTCTCAAACCTCTGGCTAACTCAAACAGGTTTTTCTCCAGAATTGCCCTGTATTTAGTACCCTCCATCTTTCCTTCAGTCCTGACCAGCTTTCCTGTCCCTGCAGATGAAAAATATCCCCACAGCATGATGCTGCCACCACCATGCTTCACTGTAGAAATGGTGTTCTCAGGGTGTTGGGTTTGCACCACGCATGGCATTTCCCATGTTGGCCAAAAAGATCAATTTTAGTCTCATTTGACCAGAGAATCTTCTTCCATGTATTTGGGGAGTCTGCCACATGCTGTTGGGCAAACTCCAAACATGTTTTCTTAAGCAATGGCTTTTTTCTGGCTACTCTTCCATAAAGCCCCACTCTGTGGAGCGCATGGCTTAAAGTGGTCCTATGGACAGATACTCCCATCTCTGTTGTGGATCTTTGCAGCTCCGTCACTGTTATCTTTGGTGTCTTTGTTGCATCTCTGATTAATGCCCTCCTTGCTCGGTCTGTGAGTTTTGATGGGCGCCCTTCTCTTGTCAGGTTTGTAGTGGTGCCATATTCTTTCCATTTTGCTATAATGGACTCAATGATGCTCCACGGGATATTCAAAGTTTGGGATATTTTATTTTATAACCCAACCCTGATCTATACCTCTCCACAACTTTGTCTCTGACCTGTTTGGAGTGCTCCTTGGTTTTCATGTTGCTTGCTCAGTAGTGTTGCAGAGTCAGGGTCCTTCCAGAACAGGTTAATTTATACAGAGATCATGTGACAGATCATGTGACACTTTGATTGCACACAAGTGGATCTTGATCAACTAATTATGTGACTTATGAAATGAATTGGTTGGACCAGCTCTTATTTAGGGGTATCATATGAAAGGAGGTGAATACCTACGCACACTCCAGATTTCGGGGTTTTATTTTATTTTTCATCTTAATTATTGTTTGTGTCACAATAAAAAAGCAATTTTCACATTTAAAGTGGTATGTTATGTAAATCGAATGGTGCTAACCCTCCAAAAATCCAATTTAATTCCAGCTTGTAATGTGACAAAACAGGAGAAACACCAAGGGGGATGAATACTTTTGCAAGCCACTGTATATATATACTGAAGAAATCAGCACTCAGTTTCTCATTGTGAAGCTTCTGAATGCTGCACCTTGTCAATATTAAACCTCTACATAACATTGTCATTTGTAAATGACATGTTAATCATGTGTACATACCACCATAAACCTTTCACAATACTACAAATGAACATAATCATAGCAGGGATCAGCATATTCACTCATAAACTGTAGGTTTAAAAAGTTCTAAACCTAACTGAAACAGGAACTTGGCTTTAATTTGTGAAAAGCACAAAAATATCCGAACCACAGCCAGTTGTCGCACCTCTGTGTCTGTCTGGGAAAACCCTTCACGTGGTCATATTTTGATATTTTCTACTATATACACACAGTACATATAAACTACAGACTTTCCTGAAATAAAATATGCTTCTTTTTGCACTGATCGCAATCAGAAGTGAAGTTCTAGCATCTTAAACTCCCCAAAACTAAAACAGACAGAAAATGTGCATGTTTATAATGAGAAATGGGTTTGAATTTTGATTCTTAGCATCATCCACTGTCTCACCATCACCTGAGGTAAAAGTCACTCATCTCATTAAAAATAATGAGCATCATCATCATCATCATCTCTTCACTCCACTGATCTCTGTTCACGGCGCTTATATCAGTGGGGAAATAATCTCCGATTCATTAAATCAGTTCTGTTCTGTTGACTAAATTTCTTGTTATCAATGTTTTATCAGGTCATTTAAACATTTTACTCCTGTGTGTGCATACAGCGAGTGGAAGTGTTCTTCTGTGTTTTGGTGATGAAATGATGGTGCAGGAGCATTGCAGACATTTTGACAGCCAATGTATGATCACAGACTGAAACAATAGGCTTGGTTCTGGTTCACTATGGTGTATATTGAGGGCAAGGTTGTAGATACATTTATGTCATCTTACTGTTTTTACCACTGTGTTTGTTAAACTGGCTCCTAACACAACATGATCTTTGCAGGCAGAAGCCAAGGCACATAATTGTCCGTATACGTGTGCTCATCAGCTTCTCACCCAGCTTTATTATCTCTTGGGACTAATGTTTGCTTTTGACTCAGTTAGTACACTCCTGTCTGCATTACGTCATTACATCATTGTCTGTACTGCTGTCAGTCAATAATCATAAACTTTTTATCTTCGTTACTGAAGAATGATGTAATCATGTTCGAGTGATATGACAGTAATATGTAAAAACTACATTAGATTTTATTAATTATGAAATAATTGCCTTTATATTAGGCATATCAGATGCTCGTTGACCATGCTGTGAAAATTGTGCATGGAGATGCTCATCTAAGTTTCCAAATCTGTCATTGCTTAACTCTTGAATATTTTTCCATTGTGAATACTGTCATTAAAAAGCTTTTGCTCCTGCTTGATCTTTATTTTACTTTACTTTCTCATTTAATTTCCACTATTTTTTTCATTTTATTTTTCATCTTTATAAGTTACCTTTTAAAACAAAATGCCAGAGGGCAAAAAATCCAGGAAATCCTGCAGAAAATGCACAGAACTAGAACAGAGGATTTCTATCCTGGAATCAAAGATTGATGCTCTGCCAAAGACGGACAAATTAAGAGCGATATCTCAGGAAAGGAGTACAGAAACAGTGGCTGAGAATGCAGAGAATGCACCCCGACAGGCTGATGGCATTGCAGATCGAGTGGATGAATTCATCGATCTAACAGGGCAAAATGTGAGTACAGAAAACTGGCACATGATGGGTGGCAGGCCCAAAAATAAAAACAGAAGAGTAATTACCTCAACACCAGCTCGTTCTGATACTATGCAACCCATGCTCCACAGCCATGCTATTAGAAATAGAGCTAGGTCTACAAATTATAATAGGATTTACAATCCTATGGAAAATCCACAGCCCATAAGGCTTCAGAACAAATTTGAATGCCTCAGGGATGTGGAAGCGGAATTTTCAGGTGGACAAACACATCGTAAAAAGAGATCGCACCAAAACCGAAGAGCTGTGGGAAGAGGCAAAAAGCAGCTTGTAACACCACCGGATCCCACAACCCTTGTTCTTGGTGATTCCACTGTAAGACATTTAAAAGGACATGGGATGATTATTTGCTGCCTTCCAAATGCATCCATCTCTGACACCAAAGACAGCATTTTGAAGCTCATGTCCGAGCATAAAACTATCAAACGTATTGTTGTGCATGTGGGAGCAAATGATGTTTTCAGAGAACAGCTGTTTGTCCAAGATGATTTCAGAAAACTTTTTTCTGATCTCTATAAGACTGGAAAACAATCTTTTATCAGTGGCCCACTCCCTGCAAGGGGGAAGCTTTGCATTTACTCGACTCTTCAGTCTTAACACCTGGCTTGGAAAAACTTGTTTTTCATCTGGTATGAACTTCATAGACAATTTTAACCTTTTCTGGAATCGCAGAGAATTCTTCAAGCCAAATAGTACTGAACTCAGCTGGATTGGGACCAAAGTCTTAGCAGATCATTATAGACTTGCAATTTTCTCTCAGCCAACATTGAGGAAAACAGTTGATAAGATGTCGCAGACTGACCTAGTTACCTCTGCAAAGCCAAAACAATCATCTATGCAAGTCTTCACCAAGGACACACAGCCATCTGGGGCAGACTGCCAAGAACCATCTGGGGTAGACTGCCAAGAACCATCTGGGGCAGACTGCCAAGGACATCAACAATCACATGGAGAATGTGAGCATGCGATTTTATCATGCGATTCCATCCAGATTGAGGACCTGACTAAAGATAATCATGTCAAGGCTGCATCATCCACATCTCGACCCCATGCAAGTATCACAGAGACTATCAGGGAGACAGTCACCACAGAGACAGTCATGGAGACACTTACAAAGACCTCACCAAAGTCTCGCTCTTCTGATTTTATTGTACCATCTCCGTCTCCTCCTTGCATGGATTTCCCTAATAGTATGCAGAGACTGCTGCCAGTGGCTACACTCTCTTTTTCCAGCCCAAATCTGTTGCGACAAGCAGTGTACCCAGTTCATCAAAAATTAACCAACAGACTGAACTGTGTTTGCCCAGGACTTTCAGCTGGCTACCAATCTTTTTCACCATCTAAAAGATACATGACATCTCCAATTCTTTCACCGTCAAACCAAATGGAACATACAGAAAGTCTTGTATGATGTGCTGTGGGTCCCTGCATTGGGTGTAGTTTTGAAAACAAGCTGGGACCCAGTATGCCTATGTAATTCTCTATTCCTGTGTTGATAAGAAATAGAAAACATAGAGCATATTTAACCCAGGGGGTAAACCAGTCTAGTCTCCTTCCTGTTTCAAAACAATATCAGAATGCCCAAGCGGATATTACTTCTAGACTTTCTGTAAAGCTAGCTCTTCTGAACGTTAGATCACTTTCAAACAAGTCATTTTTAATTAATGATCTTATCTGCAAACACAATCTTGATTTTTTGCTTCTAACTGAAACTTGGCTGGATCAAGCAAATACTGCTACCACCCTTGTTGAAGCAACTCCCCCAAATTTTAATTTTATGACTGCTACCCAACAGGGGAAAGGTGGAGGGATCGCAAATATATTCAAAGTCTCTTTTCAATGTAAACAATCCTCACTTGGTGATTTTACATCCTTTGAACACTTATGTGCACTTGTTACATGCTCTCCTAACATATTATTATTAACTATTTACAGGCCTCCGAGACATTCAGCCAAAGTTTTTCTGGAAGAGTTTGGTGAACTGTTGTCAGTCATTTGCTTAGAGTTTGACTGTCTTATTATATCTGGGGATTTTAACTTGCATGTAGATAATCCTGAAAACACTTATGCCAAAGAACTACTTGCACTTATTGACAACTTCAACCTAGTACAACATGTACAGGGGCTGACCCACTCTCGTGGTCATACCCTTGACCTTGTCATCACAAAGGGTCTTACTGTTTCTACTACTGTTGTTGACCTGGCCTTATCTGATCATTTTTGTGTTTTCTCTGATGTTTCTATGTCTCCTCACATTCAGAACAGCTCAACGACTATGGGTAGAAGAGTCATAAACGACAACACGTGTTCTTTTTGAGCAAGCTCTCTCTCGGATCTCAACCAAAATGTCAGACTCTGTAGATGATTTACTGGAAATTTTTAATTTAAATATGACCCAAATTATGGATGATATTGCTCCATTCAAAATTAAAAGAGTCAGTGATAAGCAGAAAGCACCATGGAAGCAATACCCAGCTGTTAAACTGCTAAAGAGAGAATGTAGAAAGACTGAAAGAAAATGGTGCAAATCTAAACTTTACATCCATTATCAAATCCATAAAGAGATGCTTTGTAAATATAATTATGAAATTCGTAAAGCAAGACAATCTTTCTTCTCCAACATCATCAACAGGAATATGAACAATGCCCGTGTGCTATTTTCAACAGTAGAGAAGCTAACTAATCCCCCACCACAATTAGCACCTGAACTTCTCTCAGTTAATAAATGCAATGAGTTTGCATCCTTCTTCAAAGGTAAAATTGATAAAATATGGCAGAATATTGCTTATAATATATCTCAGTTGCAAATAATTGAAAAACTGCAATCACCAGTGACACAGACAGATAACTTCAACACAATGTCAGAATTTTGTTTAATTGATTATGAGACTCTTGAAAAAACTGTACAAAATCTCAGTTCCTCAACATCTGAATTGGACATTCTGCCCACCAACTTTTTTAAGTCTGTTCTTCATCTTATAATTACAGATGTGCTTCAAATCATAAATACATCCCTAGAGACTGGCATTGTTCCTGTGTCCCTGAAAAAAGCCGTTGTAAAGCGCCTACTTAAAAAGAATAATCTGGATGCTTCAGTATTAAATAACTACAGGCCAATATCAAATCTACCATTCATCGGGAAAATCCTTGAAAAAATTGTCTTCAATCAATTAACTGCCTTCTTGATATCAAACAGCTGTTTTGATAACTTTCAGTCAGGATTTCGTGCCAATCATAGCACTGAAACAGCGCTGATTAAAGTTATAAATGACATAGTCTTAATACTGATGCAGGCAAAACATCGGTCCTGGTATTACTGGACAGTGCAGCTTTTGATACTGTTGATCACAACATACTGCTATATCGACTTGAACACTGGGTTGGGTTGACTGGTAAAGTTATCAATTGGTTAAAATCATACTTAAAATATAGAAGCTTCTTTGTTACCATGGGAAATTGTTCCTCAACATCAATGTCCTTGACCTGTGGTGTCCCCCAGGGGTCGATTCTTGGACCATTACTATTCAACCTTTATATGCTCACACTTGGGCAAATTATCAAGAACAATTCAATTTTGTATCACTGCTATGCAGATGACACCCAAATTTATTTTGCTCTATCACCTAATGATTATGCCCCCCTTGAATGTCTCTACCAGTGTATCGACCAAATCAACAACTGGATGTCACAAAATTTTCTTCAGCTGAACACAGATAAAACAGAAGTAATTCTATTTGGAAAAAAAGATGAAAGACTCAGGATTACCACTATTCTTGACACAAAGGGGATTAAAACAAAAGAAATGGTTAAAAATCTTGGTGTTTTCATTGACAACGAGCTAAACTTTGACAGTCACATGAAAACAATCACTAAAACAGCATTTTATCACCTAAAAAACATTTCCAAACTAAGAGGACTTATGTCAAAAAATGATCTGGAAAAACTTATACATGCCTTCATCTCTAGTAGGGTTGATTACTGCAATGGCCTTTTCACAGGCCTGCCAAAAAAGACCATCAAACGACTTCAGCTGGTTCAAAATGCAGCAGCTAGGGTTCTCACACGAACAAAAAGAACAGAGCGCATTACTCCAATTCTAAGGTCCCTTCACTGGCTTCCAGTAAGCTACAGAATTGACTTTAAAGCATGGCTGCTGGTGTACAAATCTCTAAATAGTACAGGGCCCAATTACCTCTCTGATATGTTGCAGCGGCCTAACCCAATCAGATCTACCAGATCGCAGCAGAAAAATTTACTGTTAAAACCTGTTGTTAAAACAAAGTGTGGTGAAGCAGCTTTTAGCTACTATGCAGTACAGCTATGGAACCAACTGCCAGAGGACATCAAAAATGCTCCTGCTGTTGGCAGCTTCAAATCTAGGTTAAAGACCAAGCTGTTTTCAGATGCTTTCTGCTAAATTATTAATATTGTCATCTCTACATGTTTTAAACTCTTTACTTTTACAGTCTCTGCATGTTTTAAATTTTACTTAACTTTTATTCTATTTTATTCTGCTGTTTTTTTTAACTGAACTTTTATTTCATTTTATTATTTTATTTCTACTATTGTTTAATTCTTATTATTTTTCTTCCCCATTTATTTTATGTAATTTTATTTTCTATTGCTTACTGTTTTGCTTTTACTTCTGTAAAGCACACTGAACTGCCACTGTGTATGAAATGTGCTATATAAATAAACTTGCCTTGCCTATAATCTCTGCTTTCCAGATAAATTTATCTCATTAAGATCTGTTCAGTACTTTTGGAGTAACAGCAGGTTGAAGTTGGTACAATAGAGTACACTCTGTTCATGGGAAACTGACAGTGCTTTTTGAGTCACAGGAAAGCGGTCAGGCTCTCTGTCTCTCTTCTGATCGGCTCCCGACTGGATTACTCATGAATATCAATCAGGTAACTTTTAGAGGGATGTTCTCTTGCTCTCACTGTTTCTGATGAAGTATTCAGCAAAATTTTCCATCTGCTAGTTTTGATGTTACGATTCATGGGAGTGAATTTGAAGTGAGTTTTCATAGCTTTACCTACTTATTTTTTCAAATCAAACTGATTCCTGTAAATAAATAACTATTTTAGAATATAACTGTAGTTGTTTTAATGAAAAAATTGAGATCTTAGTGGTCGGAATGAGATTTTTAAAAAACGGAAGTCAGAAATACGAGTGTCAATTTTAATTCAATTAATTGGAATTGCTTATTGGATGTGGCTCACACAGTTTTTTTGAGGTTCGTCTTGAAAGCTGTGAATATTATCATATACTCTTTAATATAAACATTAGTAGGCCCTGCTTTTGAGAAGTACAAAGGCCTACAGAGCACAAAGAGGGTATTAGAAATAATATTTTATTACTTTTTTATTGAGTGTACAGATTTAATGGTTTTACCTAATTAGTCAATTCAAGTCAAGTTTATTTGTATAGAGCTTTTAATAATAAACATTGTCGCAAGGCAGCTTTACAGAATTTGAACGACTTAAAACATGAGCTAATTTTATCCCTAATCTATCTCCAATGAGCAAGCCTGTGGCGATGGTGGCAAGGAAAAACTCCCTCAGACGACATGAGGAAGAAACCTTGAGAGGAACCAGACTCAAAAGGGAACCCATCCTCATTTGGGCAACAACAGACAACTTGACTATAACATTAACAGTTTTAACATGAAGTCAGTTTCATTGATGTTATAAACTCTTCATTGATGGAAACTTGAGTGCAAAACTGTTCATGACAACTGCAGTCCTAAAGTTAGCAAGTCAACTGTAGTCCTCAGCCATAAAAGCATTACTGTAAGTGTCCAGAGCATCTTCCAAGTGTGACTTTCAACTGTCCACATGGGGCCGTCCTCTACAGGAGCGATGCAATGAGACTCCAACCAGACACAGGGCACCAGGATGGATCAGGCAGGTCTGAGGAGCAAAAGAGGCCAGCATCTCGATCCCAGGACCAACATGTAACTCAGAAGGACAGATTTTTTGGGGGGGAACACAGGTTGTTAGGTCCCAATGTCACCTGAATAAGTAGGAACAGTATACATATTGCACTGAGTACAAGCAGGGAGTCTGGCAAAACTAACTATGACAGCATAACTAAAAGGGGAGAGCCAGAAGGTAACACAGGCATGAGGGAGCCCCGGGACATAAAGCAGCAGCCACTACACCATCAACAAACTCGAGTGAGCAAGCGAGTGGGGGATTGACAGCATCCATACATCCCAGTTTACTAAAACACTCTATGTCTGAGGATCCTTCAGATCTACTCCTTTCCCTCATAAACACCATTAACAAAAGGCTTGACTAAACAGATATGTTTTCAGCCTAGACTTAAACACTGAGACTGTGTCTGATTTCCGAACACTACTTGGAAGGCTGTTCCATAATTGTGGGGCTTTGTAAGAAAAGGCTCTGCCCCCTGATGTAGCCTTCACTATACGAGGTACCAGCAGATAGCCTGCACCTTTTGATCTAAATAGGTGTGGCGGGACCAGAAGTTCACTCAGGTACTGTAAGCAAGGCCATTCAGTGCTTTAAAAGTCAATAGTAGTATTTTATAATCGATACGAAATTTGATTGGGAGCCAATGCAGTGTGGATAAGACAGGGGTGATGTGGTCATATTTTCTAGTTCTAGTAAAGACACTTGCTGCTGCATTTTGAACTAACTAGAGCTTGTTTATGCACTTATTGGAACATCCAGACAGTAAGGCATTACAATAATCTAACCTGGAGGTAACAAAAGCATGAACTTGTTTTTCCGCATCATGTAGTAACATTAAATTTCTTATCTTAGCAATATTTCTGAGATGAAAGAAAGCTATTCAGGTAATGTTATCAATGTGAGTTTCGAATGAAAGACTGGGGTCAATAAACACTCCGAGGTCTTTTACTGCTGCACGTGAAGAAACAGAAAGGCCATCCAGAGTTACTGTGTAATCAGAAAACTTACTTCTAGCTGCATGTGGTCCTAGTACAAGTACTTCAGTTTTGTCAGAGTTAAGCAGAAGGAAGTTAATAAACATCCAGTGTCTAATGTCCTTTACACATTCCTCAATTCTATTAAGCTGGTGTCTCTCATCAGGTTTTGCAGAAACATACAACTGTGTGTGGCGGCACGGTGGTGTAGTGGTTAGCGCTGTCGCCTCATAGCAAGAAGGTCCTGGGTTCGAGCCCCGGGGCCGGCGAGGGCCTTTCTGTGTGGAGTTTGCATGTTGTCCGCGTGGGTTTCCTCCGGGTGCTCCGGTTTCCCCCACAGTCCAAAGACATGCAGGTTATGTTAACTGGTGACTCTAAATTGACCGTAGGTGTGAATGGTTGTCTATGTGTCACCCCTGTGATGACCTGGCGACTTGTCCAGGGTGTACCCCGCCTTTTGCCTGTAGTCAGCTGGGATAGGCTCCAGCTTGCCTGCGACCCTGTAGAAGGATAAAGCGGCTAGAGATGATGAGATGAGATACAACTGTGTGTCATCAGCATAACAGTGGAAACTAATAAAATGTTTATGAATAATATCACACAGAGGTAACATATATAAAGAAAAAAGCAGTGGACCCAAGACAGAACCTTATGGAGCACCAAACTTTACCTCAGTATGTCTAGAAAAATCACCATTTACATCAACATACTGATAGCGATCAGTTAAATAAGACCTGAGCCAGGAGAGGGCCATTCCCTTCACTCCCACAACATTTTCTAGTCTATCCAGAAGAACAGAATGATCAATGGTATCAAATGCTGCACTAAGGTCAAGCAACACAAGCAGCGAGACACAGCCCTGATCATCGCCAACAGTAGGTCATTTACTACTTTAACCAGAGCTGTCTCTGTGCTATGATGAGGTCTAAATCCTGACTGATACATTTCATGGATGTTATTCCTATGTAAATATGAGCATAACTGCTATGCCACAGCTTTTTCAAGGATCTTGGAGATAAAGGGGAGGTTTGATATTGGCCAATAATTGGACAGCTGACAGGGATCAAGGTCAGGTTTTTTAATCAGGGGTTTGATAACTGCTAGTTTAAAGGATTTGGGTACATAGCCGATCATAAGAGAAGAATTTATTATTTTTAGAAGCAGTTCAATTACTTCAGGTATTATCTGTTTGAATAGACGTGTAGGTAAGGGATCTAGTACACAAGTTGAGGCCCATGATGCAGGAATTAATGAAAGTAATTCAATTTCTCTAAGAGGAGTAAAACATTCTAATTGCTGATCTGATACAGTTATATTGTTAACTACAGGGTCACTTACATTGTCTGACCTTAAATTAGTAGCATAATTGCTACTAATTAAATATTAATTTGCATAATTTGTTTTTACTAATTTTTCAAACTTTGTATTCAGTGTACAACTATCTATGTGCCTGCCAATTTCCACATAAATATCTTGAAAAATAGAAAAGTTATTTAAAAAAAACATTTGATCTCATTGGTTAATGAGGCCCATTTTGGACCATGTGATCCTCATACAGAATATTACAAGAGTTTTCTAAAAATTAAGCCATTTTTTCAATCTTTGATTTGTAATATCTGAAGAACAGATAAACATATTTTAATTCTGTAAAAAGTATGTTGTTCCGCATTCAATTCTGAATTCAGTAAGAGCTGTTTCAAGCAATTTGGATTGTATTTGAATTTTCACCTGATATGCCTAATTAGTAGTGGAATTTTGAACAATTTACTTGGCTGATTTTTTTTAATCTACAGGTAGACATACATTTCATTAATTATATCTTGTTACTGAAACATGCTTTACTGGTTTCTTCAATACAAAGAGTACATGAGCCTATTTTCAACATTAGTTTCAACATTAGTCTATAAACGTGTATAATATGTGACAGTTGTTCAACTCATAAAAAGTAGTTAGGAAAACACAAAGTTAACAGGTATAATATGTGACAGATAGTTGTTCAACTCATAAAAAGTAGTTAGGAAAACACAAAGTTACGTCAATGTGGTAATACTGATAGCAAAGCCATCACCTTGTCATTATGACCATGGCCCCACGTTTGTTTATTTTTTTTATTTATTTGTTAACATTTATTTAACCAGGAAAGACTCATTGAGATTAAACATCTCTTTTCCAAGAGCATCCTGGCCAAGACAGGCAGCAGCACAGTTAACAAAGCATAGAGCCAAAACGTATCCATACACATGAACATTAAACAGTTTACAAAATAAGGTACACAATGAAGAGGTAATTTAAAAGTAATCAACAAAAGTTCATTAAAAATCAATATCACAAAAAAATTAAGCTAGATGTTTCTGTCTGCAAATCATTTAAAATTGTTTTAAATGCGTGTAATGAGACCAACTCCTTAAATTTAGGTCAGTTTGTAATTGGTACCAAGCAGAGGGCGCAAAAAAACCTAAATGCCATTTTTCCCCCCAATTCAGTATGGATGTTTGGAACAGAAAGAACAGATCCTGCAAATGAAGACTGTAATTGCCCACACTTCTTTTTGACAATCGTACATTTGAAGGTATGATGGAAGCAGACCTAAAATACACTTATAAAACGAGAACATGCCATTGTTTAAGTCTACGTGTGGATAAGGCAGACCAACCAACACAACAAACAATGATGAGTCAGATCTTTGAAATTTGTGATGAACCTTACTGCTCCATGGTAAACTGTGTCAAGAGCATGTAAACTCTGAGAAGATGCATGCATATACCATAGATCACATCACCATAATCCAACACAGACATAAAAGTGGTAGCAACAAGCCTCTTTCTGGCCTCAAAGGAAAGGCAGGACTTGATTCTGAAATAAAACCCTCATTTTAATTTTCTTCTTTTTACCAACTGTTGAGTATGATATGCAAAGGAAAGACAGTCATCAATCCAAATACCAAGATACTTATATTAGGATACAGATTCGATCTGAGAACCATGTGAAGAGATGATTTGTGGCAGGTTTTGAGGCACTGATTTTGCATTTGGAAACGACATGCATTTGGTTTTATCTGCATTTAGGACATGTTTTAAGTTAGAAAGGTTATTTTGAACAGTGGGTGGCACGGTGGTGTAGGGGTTAGCACTCTTGCCTCACAGCAAGAAGGTTCTGGGTTTGAGCCCAGCGGCCGACGAGGGCCTTTCTGTGTGGAGTTTGCGTGTTCTCCCTGTGTCTGCTGTGTGGGTTTCCTCTGGGTGCTCTGGTTTCCCCCACAGTCCAAAGGCATGTAGGTTAGGTTAATTGGTGGCTCTAAATTGACTGTGGGTGTGAATGGTTGTTTGTCTCTATGTGTTAGCTCTGTGATAACCTGGCAACTTGTCCAGGGTCTACCCTGCCTCTTGCCCATAGTCAGCTGGGATAGGCTCCAGCTTGCCTGCAACCCTGCATAGGAGTCGCTACAGATAATGGATGGATGGATGGATGGATGGATGGATGGATGGATTTTGAACACTATTGACAGCTAGCTGCAACTGAACAAGAGCCTGGGATGGTATATCAGACATGTACAGCTGATAAAAGGTTGCTGCTATGTCATGTTTGTCCTCTGGCCATTTTCATCATTCCCATCATCATTATCATCCGTGACCCTGATTGTCTGGTGGTCCTCCTCTCAGTCACTCAGAATCACAATTAGAAACATAACCTTCCATTGTACTTATAGCAGACTGGTTTCTTTCTGAACTTGTGGAGGACATGTATCAGTCATCTTGATAGTGTCTTCACCTTACTTCTTTGAGACTGAGAATCACTGAAAGTGTTAATAATATTTCTTATTCAGGATGAGATGTTCATATTGTGCAGGATAAGAAATGGTAATACTATTGTAATACTGTGTTTTATTGGTTACGATCATTCAAACTCACCACACAAGACATGGGTTGCAGTAAAGCAAAATTTATTCTGCAAAATTTGATTATGCTACACTCTCAAAAAACAAAGTACATCATTGTACCTTTTTTTTTTAGATTTTTCTTGGGCTTTTTTTCACCTTTATTGGATAGGACAGTGTAGAGACAGGAAACGAGCGGGAGAGAGAGACGGGGAGGGATAGGGAAATGACCTCGGGTTGGAATCGAACCCAGGTCCCCGGATTTATGGTATGGCGCCTTATCCACCTGAGCCACGATGCCCCCATCATTGTACCTTTAGGGGTACAACAGCTTGTCACTGGTGCAGTACCCTCTAACATACTTATTTGTGCTGTTTGGGACATATATGTACCTTTTTGGCCCTATAAAGGTACACGTAGTTACCTTGAAGTCCAATAATGAGCCCAAGGGGGTACATAAGTGTAGATTGTACCATGGGGTACGGAAATGGACTCCTACTGTACCCCCATTTCTGACAGTGTAGATGGTGTACTCCATGTTGTCACTTCACACATGTCCACAAGAGAACATTTTAATGGATGAGAGCACCTTTTGACCTGTGTGACAGCCAGTCGTCGCAGTACACTGAGTATCAGCTGGATTGGATGCAGTTGTATTAAGAGAACATTTAGGCTTCTTAGATCTGGAATGAGGGGCGGCACGGTGGTGTAGTGGTTAGCGCTGTCGCCTCACAGCAAGAAGGTCCTGGGTTCGAGCCCCGGGGTCGGCGAGGGCCTTTCTGTGTGGAGTTTGCATGTTCTCCCCGTGTCCGCGTGGGTTTCCTCCGGGTGCTCCGGTTTCCCCCACAGTCCAAAGACATGCAGGTTAGGTTAACTGGTGACTCTAAATTGACCGTAGGTGTGAATGTGAGTGTGAATGGTTGTCTGTGTCTATGTGTCAGCCCTGTGATGACCTGGCGACTTGTCCAGGGTGTACCCCGCCTTTGGCCCGTAGTCAGCTGGGATAGGCTCCAGCTTGCCTGCGACCCTGTAGAAGGATAAAGCGGCTAGAGATAATGAGATGAGATGAGATCTGGAATGAGGGGCGGCACGGTGGTGTAGTGGTTAGCGCTGTCGCCTCACAGCAAGAAGGTCCTGGGTTCGAGCCCCGGGGCCGGCGAGGGCCTTTCTGTGCGGAGTTTGCATGTTCTCCCCATGTCCGCGTGGGTTTCCTCCGGGTGCTCCGGTTTCCCCCACAGTCCAAAGACATGCAGGTTAGGTTAACTGGTGACTCTAAAATTGACCGTGAGTGTGAATGGTTGTCTGTGTCTATGTGTCAGCCCTGTGATGACCTGGCGACTTGTCCAGGGTGTACCCTGCCTTTCGCCCGTAGTCAGCTGGGATAGGCTCCAGCTTGCCTGCGACCCTGTAGAAGGATAAAGCGGCTAGAGATAATGAGATGAGATCTGGAATGAGATAAATTCCACCTCCTTTCTGAATTAACCATCCTGAAAAGAAGCTGGACAGTCAGGTCCATGTACTATCTCATCTCATCTCATTATCTCTAGCCGCTTTATCCTTCTACAGGGTCGCAGGCAAGCTGGAGCCTATCCCAGCTGACTACGGGCGAAAGGTAGGGTACACCCTGGACAAGTCGCCAGGTCATCACAGGGCTCCATGTACTATATCTATTGCCTATTTCTGTGGTAGCAACTGAACATCTGCTGTCACTTTAATCATATGGTGTTGGTCTTGTGCATTTGTCGGCGCACTTTTGTGGTCAGTGGTGGTTAACAATGAATGACATATTTCCAAGACACTTTTTGATTAGGGTTGCATGGTGATGTAGTGGTTAGCACTGTCACCTCAAAGCAAGAAGGTTCTGGGTTCAAGCCCAGTGGCTGACAGGGGCCTTTCTGTGTGGAGTTTGCATGTTGTCTGTGTGGGTTTTCTCTGGGTACAATTTCCCCCACAGTCCAAAGACATGCAGGTTAGGTTAATTGGTGGCTCTAAGTTGACCATAGGTGTGAATGGTTGTTTATCTCTCGCCCATAGTCAGCTGGGATAGGCTCCAGCTTGCCTGTGACCCTGTACAGGATAAGCGGTTATGGATAATGGATGGAGTTTTGGGTTAATTGTTCCTTGAAAGCATTGTCATGCTCTGGTCTTACACTGTGTGTGTGTGTGTGGGGAGGGGGGGGGGGGGGGTAATTTACCTACACAAGGAAAACCTTTCTCATTTAATTTAAAAATGGCCCATGAATGGGCCTTGTGATCGCAACCCTGCTTCAAATTCAACTTCTGCTTCATACATACTGCTCCATTACAAAATACATATTACAGTTCAGTCAGTGATGTTAAAGTTGGGAACTTTAATTTATAGGATGATGCAATTTCATCTGCAGTCAAGGGTTAATATCTTATTTTCTTAAAAAAAGAAAAAAGTTGCTCTTTACTCTTATTTTAATTAAATAGAGATTAATTATGAGCAAGGCACTTAAACTGTAGATTTGTTTTGTCAGTATAAAATTAGATTTTTGACTCAAAGTGGATTGATGTAAAGCTGTAACAAAATCATTGGCTTAGGGTCATCTTCTTGTTTTGACTCTTGGCCTAACATTGGCATCATGGATTTAAAGGTGGCTGAAAGCCTGTTGATCCTGGGATCAAATGGCTGCCAAATTGTTGGCACCTCCTGTTGGCCTCATGGAATTGGCTGATGTTGACAAATGTTTGTCCAGTGGCAGTTTGCTACCTTGGTTGTTATCAGTGTTTATTTGGTGTCATAATTAGATCCCACTTTTTGTAAAACCTTTTACATATTTGATCTATTCATCAGGTTGACCAGCTCAGGCTAATCAGAAAGATTACCTGTTTCCAGCTGGAACTGGATTTACTGGTTAGCAAGCATAAGTAGTATTGCCATCTATCCCCATTTTCCTAGGATTGTTCCATCTGTCCGAGAAAATGTATTCCATTTCATGAGACAACAAATGCACCAGGGCGGCACGGTGGTGTAGTGGTTAGCGCTGTCGCCTCACAGCAAGAAGGTCCTGGGTTCGAGCCCCGGGGCCGGCGAGGGCCTTTCTGTGTGGAGTTTGCATGTTCTCCCCGTGTCCGCGTGGGTTTCCTCCGGGTGCTCCGGTTTCCCCCACAGTCCAAAGACATGCAGGTTAGGTTAACTGGTGACTCTAAATTGACCGTAGATGTGAATGGTTGTCTGTGTCTATGTGTCAGCCCTGTGATGACCTGGCGACTTGTCCAGGGTGTACCCCGCCTTTCGCCCATAGTCAGCTGGGATAGGCTCCGGCTTGCCTGCGACCCTGTAGAAGGATAAAGCGGCTAGAGATAATGAGATGAGAACAAATGCACCAGGGTTTTTTTTTTCTGTCCAGCTGGGGATCATTAAACACTAGGGCAGGGGTGCCATGGGGGGTGTTAGGACAATTCTAAGGGCCCAGCATTGACAGAGGACCCTCAGAGGACAATATTAACATTATTACCATGTGTGAGTTAAATTAATTTAAAAAATAATAATTCTGTCTCTTATATTGAGCAAATACAACAACCTTCTGGTTTGGTTTTCCATTTTCCACAAAATTATTAGAATAGATAGTCTTTATATTTCACCCCTCTCCCTATTCATTGCATGGTACAGTCTTGCATACGTAGGTGGAGCCAGAGTGTGACGCCACGTTAAGTTTGTTGCTTTCCAATCCAGCACTAACGTCAGCTGCACATGGTAGAAACAGAATTGATGGTGAACCATCAGTAGATTGACACCATCATGAAGAATTCCGGTTACCAAAAACGTAAGGGGGGGGGGGGGGGGGGGGGGGGGTATTATATTCTTTCATAAGGCCAAAATTTCCAGCAGCGCCCCTGCATGAGGGCATTGGAGCACTGGATGACCAAAAAGAAAGTACCAGAAATAATTTAAAAAACTGAAATCACAAGGTAATCTCATCATTTATGGTCAGATTAAGATTTAGAAGAGGACAGAAATTTGGTGTCTGAATTAATGTGTAGCAGAGTGACATACTGTATGTGTCCATGGACTGTAGAAACAATGTCACTGCACAAAAAAAAAAAAAAAAAATTCCATGACTGAAGTATTGCTACCAAAATGTCTTATGGGAGATGCAAAAGTGACACATTAGTGAGGAATGTTCTAATGCCATTTAACCAGAAGCAACTGGTTAATGGCCTGCAGAAAGCATGTTGTTTTGCTTTCAGATTTGTCCAATTCACGTCACAGAAAACTGTTTTATGAACATAATCCAACACTATTATAGAAGTACAATAAGCAAGCATTGCTACTGAGACCACAGATCCAAGTTTAAAGAAAAAAAAAAAAAGAATTACAGTGCCAGTCAAAAGTTTGGACACAAACTCATTCATAGGTTTTACTGTATTGTGACTATTTTTCTACATTGTTGGACAATACCGAAGACATCACAACTATGAAATAACATATGGAACACATATGGAATTACAGACATGGGCAAATTTGTTGGTACCCTTATAGCTCGCTCAAGCAATGCTTTATTCCTCCTGAAAAGTAATGAAATTAAAAGCAATTTTCTTATGTATACTTGCATGCCTTTGGTATGTCATAGAGCAAAGCAAAACAAAAATGTGAAAAGAAATGATTTATTGTTATTTTACAAAGATATTCTAAAATAGCCTGGAAAGATTTGTTGGTACCCCAAGAAAAGATGATAAATAATTGGATTAGAGTGATATGTCAAACTAACTGTTTAACCTTAATTAGCATCACAGGTGTCTTCACTCTTGTAATCAGTCATTCTGTCTATTTAAATGGAGAAAAGTCGTTACTCTGCTGTTTGGTATCGTCGTGTGCACCACATTGAACCTGGACCAGAAAAAGCAAAGGAGAGAGTTGTTTAAGGAGATCAGAAAGAAAATTATATACAAGTATGTTCAAGGCAAAGGCTATAAGACCATCTCCAAGCAGCTTGATGTTCCTGTGACAACATTTGCAAATATTATTAAGAAGTTTGAGTTCCATGGGACTGTCGCCAACCTTCCTGGATGTGACTGCAAGAGGAAAATCAACCACAGGTTGAACAGAAGAATAGTGTCAATTGTAGACAAAGAGCCAAGGACAACTTCCAAAGAGATAAAAGTTGAACTCCAAGATCAAGTTACATCAATGTCTGGTTGCACCACCCATCACTTTTTGAGTGGCAGTGGGCCCAATGGAAGGACTCCATTGTTGAAAGAAAGGAAAAAAGAGCCAGACTGGAATGTACTAAAATACATATTGACAAACCACAATGCTTCTGGGAGCATGTTCTTTGGACAGATGAGACAAAACTCAAGCTTATTGGTAAGTCACATCAGCTCTATGTCCATAGAAGAAAAAAATGAAGCTTTGAAAGAAAACAACACCATACCTACTGTGAAACATGGAGGAGGCTTGGTTATGATTTGAGGCTGCTTTGCTGCATTTTACAAGGGGTGCCTTGAAACTGTGCAGGACACGATGAAATCTCAAGACTGTCAAGGCATTCTGGAGTGAAATATACTACCTAGTGTCAGAAAGCTCTGTCTCAGTCACAAGCGATGGGTCCTCCAACAGGATAAAGACTCAAAATGAACAGTAAAAGCACCCAAGAATGGCAAAGAACAAAACATTGGACAATTCTGAAGTGGCCTTCGATGAGCCCTGATCTAAATTCTACTGAAAATCTCTGGAAAGAGCTGAAACATGCAGTGTGGAGAAGGCACCCTTCAAACATGAGATAGCTGGAGCAGTTTACTCAGGAAGAGTGGGCCAAACTACCTATTGGAAGATGTAGAAGTTTCACTGAGAGCAACAGAGATTGCTTGTTAGCAGTGATTGCAGCTAAAGGTTCATCTCATCTCATCATCTCCAGCTGCTTTATCCTGTTCTACAGGGTCACAGGCAAGCTGGAGCCTATCCCAGCTGACTATGGGCGAAAGGCGGGGTACACCCTGGACAAGTCGCCAGGTCATCACAGGGCTGACACATAGACACAGACAACCATTCACACTCACATTCACACCTACAGTCAATTTAGAGTCACCAGTTAACCTAACCTGCATGTCTTTGAACTGTGGGGGAAACCGGAGCACCCGGAGGAAACCCACGCAGACACGGGGAGAACATGCAAACTCCACACAGAAAGGCCCTCGCTGGCCATGGGGCTCGAACCTGGACCTTCTTGCTGTGAGGCGACAGCGCTAACCACTACACCACCGTGCCGCCCTGCTAAAGGTCATCTCATCTCATCTCATTATCTGTAGCCTCTTTATCCTGTTCTACAGAGTCACAGGCAAGCTGGAGCCTATTCCAGCTGACTACAGGCGAAAGGTGGGGTACACCCTGGACAAGTCGCCAGGTCATCACAGGGCTGACACATAGACACAGACAACCATTCACACTCACATTCACACCTACGGTCAATTTAGAGTCACCAGTTAACCTAACCTGCATGTCTTTGGACTGTGGGGAAAACCAGAGCACCCGGAGGAAACCCACGCAGACACGGGGAGAACATTCAAACTCCACACAGAAAGGCCCTTGCCGGCCATGGGGCTCGAACCCGGACCTTCTTGCTGTGAGGCGACAGCGCTAACCACTACACCACCGTGCCGCCCTGCTAAAGGTCGTGCAACAAAATATTCAGTTATTGTCCCTGCCGTTTTCATATGTTTTGTTATGTAGATTACAGTGTCTTGCAAAAGTATTCATCCCCTTTGTTGTTTGTCCTGTTTTGTCGTATGACGAGCTGGAATTGAAATTGATTTTTTGGGGGGTTAGCACCATTTGATTTATACAACATGCCTACCACTTTAAAGGTGCAAATTGTTTTTTATTGTGACGCAAACAATAATTAAGATGAAAAAAACAGAAATCTGAAGTGTGCATAGGTATTCACTCCCCAAAGTAAATACTTTTTGCTGCAATTACAGCTACAAGTCTCTTGGGGTATGTCTCTATTAGCTTAGCACATCTAGCCACTGGGATTGTTGCCCATTCCTCAAGGCAAAACTGCTCCAACTCCTTCAACTTAAATGGGTTGCATTGGTGTCCAGCAATCTTCAAGTTATGCCACAGATTCTCAATTGGATTGAGGTCTGTGCTTTGACTAGGCCATTCCAAGACATTTACATGTTTCCCTTTCAACCACTTCAGTGTATCTTTAACAGTGTGATTAGGGTCATTGCCCTGCTGGAATGTGAACCTTCATCCCAGTCTCAAACCTCTGGCTGACTCAAACAGGTTTTCCTCCAGAATTGCCCTGTATTTAGTGCCCTCCATCTTTCCTTCAGTCCTGACCAGCTTTCCTGTCCCTGCAGATGAAAAATATCCCCACAGCATGATGCTGCCACCACCATGCTTCACTGTAGGAATGGGGTTCTCAGGGTGTTGGGTTTGTGCCAGACATGGCATTTCCAATGATGGCCAAAAAGTTCAATTTTAGTCTCATCTAACCAGAGAATCTTCTTCCATGTGTTTGAGGAGTCTGCCACATGCTGTTGGGCAAACTCCAAACGTGTAATGACTTTTTTTCTGGCCAGTCTTCCATAAAGCCCCACGCTGTGGAGTGTATGGCTTAAAGTGGTCCTATGGACAGGTACTCCCATCTCCGCTGTAGATCTTTGCAGCTCCTTCAGTGTTATCTTTGGTGTCTTTGTTGCATCTCTGATTAATGCCCTCCTTGCCTGGTCTGTGAGTTTTGGTGGGCGGCCTTCTCTTGTCAGGTTTGTAGTGGTGTCATTATTCTTTCCATTTTGCTATAATGGATTTAATGGTGCTCTGTGGGATATTCAAAGTTTGGGATATTTTTATAACCCAACCCTGATCCATACTTCACAACTTTGTCTCTGACCTGTTTGGAGGCTCCTTGGTTTTCATGTTGCTTGCTTAGTAGTGTTGCAGAGTCAGGGTCCTTCCAGAACAGGGTGATTTATACAGACGTCATGTGACAGATCATGTGACACTTTGCACACAGGTGGATCTTAATCAACTAATTATGTGACTTATGAAGTGACTTGGTTGGACCAGCTCTTATTTAGGGGTTTTATACAAAAGGGGGTGAATACCTATGCATACTCCAGATTTCTGTTTTTTCATCTTAATTATTGTTTTTTGTCACAATAAAACAAATTTCACCTTTAAAGTGGTAGGCATGTTGTGTAAATCAAATGGTGCTAACCCTCCAAAAATCCAATTTAATTCCAGCTTGTCATGTGACAAAACAGGACAAACACCAAGGGGGATGAATACTTTTGCAAGCTACTGTGTTCATCTGAATCAAAAATCAAAAACTAAGTCTGATTCGTGTTAAACATGGAATAAACAACGATGGTTGCCATTAACATTTATTAGTTTCAAGTTATTTCAGAGATAGTTGTAGGTTTTGTTTTGTTTTGATTTTTCATGGAAGGGTACCAACAAATTTGTCCACATCTGTACATAAGTACATAACACTGCACTAATTTTGCTCACTAAATGTTTAGCTAATTTTACCTCGACAGTACTAGCACAGCCAATTTTAATAAGCTAGATAACAGTATTGAAACACTAGTCAAGGAGGTAACAGTAGCTGATGTATTATCATAAACATTCTACTGGAAATTAATTAATTAATTAATGAATGAAGGGGGCGGCACGGTGGTGTAGTGGTTAGCGCTGTCGCCTCACAGCAAGAAGGTCCTGGGTTCGAGCCCCGGGGCCGGCAAGGGCCTTTCTGTGTGGAGTTTGCATGTTCTCCCCGTGTCCGCGTGGGTTTCCTCCGGGTGCTCCGGTTTCCCCCACAGTCCAAAGACATGCAGGTTAGGTTAACTGGTGACTCTAAATTGACCGTAGGTGTGAATGTGAGTGTTTGTCTGTGTCTATGTGTCAGCCCTGTGATGACCTGGCGACTTGTCCAGGGTGTACCCTGCCTTTCGCCCATAGTTAGCTGGGATAGGCTCCAGCTTGCCTGCGACCCTGTAGAAGGATAAAGCGGCTAGAGATAATGAGATGAGATGAGATTAATGAAGGCTGCTTGTATTACAAGTAAACACATGTTGTGTAAAGGGTTGACAAATGAGTTTCTTTACAAAAACATGATTCCTTTCTTTCTTGCCACACTTCCATCCCAACGTCAGTGTGTTTCAGGAACACTTCTGAGAAATGCTGTGTTGTGGCTGAAAAACACACTCCTTGCCCAATGTCAACATTTGTTGGGCACAGACTCCAAATATTCTTTAGATATCCCACACTGAGGTCCACGGGTACGCCTGTTGAAGGCTGCAGTATTGATTAGGACGTGAAATGATTTTGTGGGCAGCGATGTGGGTGTTTGCACAGGTGAAGCTCCACTTTTGGCACAGTGTGTATGCAGGGCAATGTGTCATATTGTCTTATATACCTGTGAATTGCACAAATTATTATGGGATCCTGGTTACTTTAACTTTTTAAGGTCTTTCCTAATCCTGTTCTTTTTCTATTACTTTGTTGAGGGAAAAAAAAACTATGTTAATACGTATTTGTTAAATGATAAACACATGGCTGCACACATTCCTGAAATATGTGCTTGTCTTTTCGCTCATTTTTGGCCCCAGGGAAGCAATAAAACTTTTCCGCTGGGTACTCTCTTTCTCACACACACACACACACACACACACACACACACACACACACACACACACACACACACAGTCTCCTACTTCCAAATAACATGCCTTATAGAGCCAAAAATAGCAGTGAGAATACAGGAATAGAAACATTTCCAGTGCCTTTTCACTTTTCCCGTAATTTTGACGCTCCAGACAGCCATAGGGCCATTCGTGCCTGTGGCACACGAAAGGCTCTTTGATGGTTCCGGTAACAACGTGCAAATGCCACACCTGGCTCTGGATCACTGTTGAACTCACTCATGTGCAGGCAGATCCCTGACATAGCACTAATCTCCCAGTGGAGCTATCACATTGCTTATGCTGCAGAGGTTCAGAGTGTATTATCGGATGCTGGACGACATTGCCAATTTTACTGTACTGTACTGTTCTCTATTCCCAGTAATCTCTTGCTGAGCACACCGAGAACATGCAAAGGAAATTTGTGGTTACACCATAAGCTGGGCGTATACGGATCCTGAGAAACAGCACAACTGTATATATGTATCAGTCTGCGCTGTACAGGTTCTTACACACCTGTAGCTGTTGAGATTTTAACACTCAATCTGAACATAAAGCCAAAGTCCATTCCAATCTGATATTTTTAAGAATTATGTCAAATTCACATTCAACATAAAAACTGACTTTAGCAAAAGCAGTATTGCATACAGTGAATAATAGAGAAATAAGTCAGCTGGGATAGGCTTGAGCTTGCCTGCGACCCTGCACAGGATAAGCGGTTACAGATAATGGATGGATAATTATTTTGTATTACTAAGTCATTATTTCAACTTCAGTCATTATTTTGACTTCCTAAGTCGGTATGATTTTTTTTTCAATTGCTAAGTCCATCCATCATTTGTAACCACTTATCCTGTGTAGGGTCGCGGGCAAGCTGGAGCCTATCCCAGCTGACTATGGGCAAGAGGCGGGGTACACCCTGGACAAATCTCCAGGTCATCGCAGGGCTGACACATAGACACAGACAACCATTCACACTCACATTCTCACCTATGGTCAATTTAGAGCCACCAATTAGCTAAGCTGCATGCCTTTGGACTGTGGGGGGAAACGGAGCACCCGGAAGAAACCCATGCAGACATGGGGAGAACATGCAAACTCCACACAGAAAGGCCCTCGTCAGCCGCTGGGCTCGAACCCAGGACCTTCTTGCTGTGAGGCGACAGTGCTAACCACTACACCACTGTGCCGCCCCAATTGCTAAGTCATTAACGTCTATTTATTTTGACTTAGTCATTATTTTGTATTACTACGCCATTAGTTTGACTATGTATCGTTATTTTGACTTAAATAGTTGGTGTGAATCTCAATTGCTATGTCATTATTTTGCTTAATAAGTTGATATTTAAATAATATTGCCTGGCTTTGAGTGGTATATCAGATATATTCCATTCAGCTAGCATGATACTGGATGAGTCAAAGGCAAGTAGCTGAATGGAATATATCTGATATACTGCAAAAAAAAAAAGCCAGCCAATATTATTATTATTATTATAATACACATTCGATGGAACAATTATAGATTTTATGAAAAGTTAAGAACAGGGGAGTAACTCACCAATATCCAGTGCTGATTCTGATCCACTATAATTCCAGTCTTCATCACTTTTCCTCACCTCCAAATAGAACTTTGACAATATTTCAGCTATTGCTCCCTTTTCCAGTTTTTCAATGTCTGTTGGTATGTTTTTCTCTTGTAAATATGTGTGAAGAACATCTAATGAAGTTTTGGTAGTTGTTGTTCAACACGCCTTTCTCTTTCCTGGCAAACAAAGAAATGCTTTTGCACATGCGCAGCAGAAAACTTTCTCATTGGATATTCACATCAGCTCTGACGTGTGAGGTCATGTTGTCTTGACAACCATGCAATATCATAAACCATATTCAACGCCCATTCTCCATTGGGTAGAGTGATGCAATACACATAGGATAAGCGATATGCGAACAATATTGCATGCTATCAAACCAAATGAATGAAACCCGCTAGAAGGGAAGAGAATACATGTTTTTATTTCATCGAAAAAGTGTCCTGTATGTATAATTAATTTGTCTTATTGCATGGCTCATTTGAATATTCAATTCTGATTGGTCGATTACAACATTCTATGGTCTGTTATTTCTGTAAAACAAACTTGCTATGAATCACATCATTAGCGGAAGCAATAAAATCACTTTTAAATTTTACTTTGTGTCAAATTACTGATTTCTGTAGTAAGTAGCTGTGTAATAAGTAGGATAATATATATAGTGAGCTGGACATTATC
Source organism: Neoarius graeffei (assembly GCF_027579695.1). Lineage (NCBI taxonomy): Eukaryota > Metazoa > Chordata > Actinopteri > Siluriformes > Ariidae > Neoarius > Neoarius graeffei. The sequence goes on along the minus strand of NC_083574.1, from coordinate 37,320,705 downwards.
ATGAAATAAACCCATTCAAGGTGATGCAAGATGCGTCAAAAGTTCACACCTTGCAGTTCAGGACTTCCATAATAGTCAGGTCCTGTTTCTGAAGAAAAAAAATTCTAAACAATGAAGAACAGTTATCCCTTTTTCATTCTTTCATTTATCTTCCTCATCAGGATAGCAGTGGATCCAGAGTCTATCCCGGAAACTGGGTGCAAGGCAAAAGCCGAACATGCTCTGAATGGAATGCCAATGCACACACACCCATGTTCACATTCAATCACACTTAGCGTTAATTTGAAGTAGTCAAGCCGCCTACCGGAATGTTTGTTGAGTTGGGAGGAAACCGAAGAACCCAGAGGAAATTCACACAGACAGAAACCTGAGATCAGAATCGAAACAGAAAGCCTGGATGTCACATCTGTAATTGACAATTCATTATCATGCCACCAGAGGGCACGCTTCTCCAAATTGTAGCTCTTTGTATGGTATTTTCATTTCCTGTTAGCTGCTTATTTAAGCTTTGACAGGGTGGCATGGTGGTGCAGTGGTTAGGATTGCCACGTCACAACAAGGACGTTCTGGGCTCAAACCTACTGATCAGCTGAGGCCTTTCTGTGTGGAGTTTGCATGTTCTCCTCATGCCTGTGTGGGCTTCCTCCATGTGCTCTGGTTTCTTCCCACAGTCCAAAGACATACAGATTAGGTCAACTGGCTACTCTAAATTGCTTGTAGGTGTGAACGTGAGTGTGAATGGCTGTTTATCTCTCTGTGTTAGCCCTGTGATAGACTGGTAACCTGTCCAGGGTGTACCCCGCCTCTCACCCGAGGTCAACTGAGATTGGCTCCAGTTCCACCGTGACCCTCAATGGATAAGTGGTATAGATAATGGACGGATGTTACCTTGACTGATCTTCCTGTTTCTGAGTTTCTGGATCTGCTCTTGTCTTGGTCTGCTGTGGATTCCTGTGTGTAGTTGCCTGATGATCACCCTGATTCTTGGAATTGTGATTTGGACTGTGTTCACCAGTGACTGTTTTGTGTCGTCATCGTCACTGCCGAACCCAATCTGGGATTGAGCGGAACCATGTTTGATTGATTTGGCCAGAATTGCAGTAATAGGGTGGCTGGTTCCTTTCTGCGCACTCTCACACATATACAATTTCACACCTATGGGCAATTTAGAATAGGAGGAAACCAGAGCACCCGGAGAAAACCCACGCAGACATGGGGAGAATATGCAAACTTCGCACAGAAAGGCCCTCATCAGCCGCTGGGCTCAAACCCAGAACCTTCTTACCGTGAGATGACAGTGCTAACCACTACACCACCCCTGTTTTCTGTACAATCTGAATCTTCACGACTATTTGACTATGATGATTGGCTCTTACAGGGCAGTACAGTGGTGTAGTGGTTAGCACTGTCACCTTATAATAATAATTTATTTCTATGTGCATTCCATAACAATCTCAATGCCCTTACAATAATATATGTGAAATAATAAATAAATGTCTAATGTCCACAAAAACTCATTTACATAAAAAACATTATCAAAGAAAATAAAAAAAATAAGAGAAGTGAGAGAAAGAGTCCAACGCTCCGACAAAACTCAGACGAAACGTTGAGACTCCCTCCCCATCCCTCTCATAAATGATCACAAATCAAATATTCATGAAAAAATACTCAAATATAGAAACCACGAAAGTTTGAAAGTCTAAGACTAGAAGATAAGACATATAGTACATAGTACCAAAAAAAAAAAAAAAACCCCTTACCAGAACCTTACAGCAAGAAGGTTCTGGGTTCGAGCCCAGCGGCCAACAGGGGCCTTTCTGTGTGGAGTTTGCATGCGCGGGTGCTCTGGTTTCTCCCACAGTGGCTCTAAATTGACCGTAGGTGTGAATGTGAGTGCGAATGGTTGTTTGTCTCTATGTGTCAGCCTTGTCATGACCTGGTGACTTGTCCAGGGTGTACCCTGCTTCTCACCCATAGTCATCTGGGATAGGCTTCAGCTTCCCCGCAACCCTGTACAGGATAAGCGCTTACAGATAATGGATAGATTTCTTACACATGGATCCTAATTACCCGCTGAGTGTCACTCACTGCACTGGAGCTGTCAGGCAACAACGACGTCGGCTGAACCATTGAGCTACCCAGTCCGATTTCTGAAAATGTCTTGATGGTTTCTTGATGAATTCTACTGATGTACTATTCTGTACAGGTGAATCTACACTTCGGGTGCCAAATCTTTATAAAACAAAAATGAACTTAAAAAGAAAATATTTTTCAACCTACGAACATAAAACTGAAGAACCTTAACCTGTTGCTGATACTGGCTACAATTTCCCCTGAAACTAACGAGAGCACTTTCTTCAGGAAATTATGTAACTTCCTGCCGTGATTCTTTCAGTAATGTCCAAAATATTTATGAAGCAGTGTTGTGGGACATAACAAAATACATATTTTATAATCTGTAATGCATGACTCAGAAAAGGATGTCTAAGCATGGGAGGTTAAATGCATTTATGTGTGAATGCAGTAAGATTTTTAAAGTATTTTAATTCCACAATTACCAAGTTATTCCATTGAAAAGTGGACCTACAGATGCGCACATGGTGTAAGCTGTCCCTAAAGAGACTTTAACAATGTTTAAAATGTCTTATCATTACTTGATGTACATATTTATTAATGTAACAGCAGTGGCACAAACACGGCACCTCAGTAATGAAGTATATTCTCCAAACATAGGCTTTGAATCTCAAGCATAAAATGCTAAATCAGGGACCAGTGGCTTAATAAAGGCAAGTAAATAACATCCTGAAGTGAAATCACCATGTTGTGACGGTCAGTGTTTACAATAGGACTGTTCCTCCGAGTGACATACTATTACATATTATTGAGTAAAGAGACCAACAGATGTTCTTTCGCAATTCAAGAAACAACTGTACGACTGCGTAATGTTCAGCTGTGATGTATCTCACAAATATTCATGCTGGAGACATGAATCAGGATTTCAAGAGTACTGGCAGTTTCCACTCTTTCACTTTTAAAGATGTTGCGCCACATTTAATGGTAAACATGCTGGCTGGTTGAACAGCAACAATATTTGCACAATATTTGCTTGTAAAATCAGGATGTTAGGAAGAATTTTGATGGGTTAATCCAAAAATTCACTCAATTGCAATTAAAAAAAATAATTATTATTATAATTAGCACCAAAACAAGATGGAAAATTTCTCAAAAACTTAAAACGCTGTCATGGTTTGAAAAAGCACTTTTTTAAACCATATCTCTACTCTGGGGCATCACATCAGGAAAGCCTGAAGTGATTCATTGATGAGTCAGCAGCTACAAGCTATAAAGCCACAGCACTGATGGAGCCCAACATGACACAGCTCACGCACCTAAAGGTAAGACCCCTAGTTTTGTCTCTGGCTGTGTGGCTCCACTGCATCTCTTATTTACTGACTAATTAGAGCGTTCAATGATCGCTTTACTTCAAAATCCACTTCTTCCATTATCTAATACTCTATTTTATTTCTTTTATTTCTAGAGAAAGTTACACAAAAGTTATGCAAGGACTGTTTATACACAGCAAAAAAAAAAAAAATGTTTTGAGGCGATTTGTGAACAAAAAAAAAACGTTCAACAAAGTTTGAGTTAAATAAATTCTCACTGATGTTAACTCGTCGTAACATTGTGAAAATAAGGACTTTTTGGAGTAAAAATAAATCTTTGATTTGTTTGTACAAGTCGAAGAACTTGTAATTACAAGAGCATAGGCAGCACTTAAGCGATTTATTATAACAGCATCGATTGAGACATTAAAGTAGTCAACTTGTTCGTTTATTTTTAATGCATTTTGTATATTCAGTGCAGCAATCAATTAAAATATAATGATTTGATCTGTCTAATTCCCTTTCGCTATTTTATTTTTCAATGAAATATTCTATGATTTTTCAAATCTGTTGTCTATCCATGGCATCTAGAATGTATGTGATTACTATGTGGCATGGGGTTTCCATATACTAAGAAAACAAAAGGGTTTTTCCCCTTTCTTTCCATTTCCAGAATAAGTTCCATTTGAGCATATTGCTTTTGTGTGTGTGTACGCACGTTTCATTACTTTCTATTTCTATAATGAGTTTTGAGCATATTATTTTTGGGTGGTTTTTTTTTTTTGCTCTTGCTTTCTATTTCCATAATAAGTTGAGTTTTGAGCATTTTTTTCTGTTTTTTTGTTTTGTTTTTCTTTCCATAAGTTGAGGTTTGTTTGTTTTTTTTATTACTTTCCATTTCCAGAATAAGTTGAATTTTGAGCAAATTTTTTCTGTTTTTTCCTCTTTCTTTCTTTCTTTCTTTCTTTCTTTCTTTCTTTATTTCTCCATAATAAGTTGAGTTTTGGGCATATTTTTTCTATTTTTTTTTCTTCTTATTTCCAGAATAAGTTGAGTTTTGAGCATATTTCTTATGCTTTTTTAAATTACTTTCCATTTCCAGAATAAGTTGAATTTTGAGCATTTTTTAAGTGGGTTCTTTCTTTCTTTCTGTTTCGATAATAAGTTGAGTTTTGAGCATTTTTTTCCCCCCTGGATTGTTTTTTTTTTTCTTCTTTCTATTTCCATAAGTTGAGTTTTGAGCATTTTTTTTTTTTCTGGGTTGGTTTTTTTCTTTCTAATTCCATAATAAAGTTGAACTTTGAGCATATTACTTTCTGGGGTTTTTTTTCCTTTCTATTTCCAGAATAAGTTGAGTTTTGGGCATTTTTTTCTGGGTTGTTTTTTTTCTTTCTATTCCCATAATAAGTTGAGTTTTGAGCATATTTTTACTGTTTTTTTTCTCCTCAGATTGTGGTTGAACTCTTGCCCATTGCAATCACACACATGCTATACTTGTAGAAGCTTAAGATTAGGTTTTAAAATGCTGGAGTATTCTTTTAACACAAATAGGATAAAGATGTTAAAATGTTTTGTTGTTGTTTTTCTATAGGTAGGTGTTGTTCTATTGTCAAGTTACAACACCACTTGCACCCAAAGAAGGCATTATGGCTGTGTGTCCTGCACTTTTTTGCTCCTGTGTAGTGACGGTGCTCACACTCGCCCATGGCCGTGTTCTTCCTACAGACAGCATAAAAAACTCTGTCAAACTACAAGTCGAGAACATCATATCTAGAATCCAGAAACACAAGGATGAGGTAAATACCAAGAGAACAAATGATTCCTTCTGCTCTTTCCTTGCTCAAGGTTTTTACATGTCACGTACATACACCTACTGTCCATCATAGCACTGTTCAATTACTGACTAATTTTCACTAACAGCTCTGACTGGAGATCATTCTTCAGGTGATGGAAAGACCGTTTATAGCTGCTATATCTTACATGATAACAGGAACTAACTCATTTCATGGACATTTCATAACATTAAATGTAACTATAACCAGTTCAAAGGTTATTCATTAACAAAGTTAAAAATTATAATTGTTATCAAAGGGATAAAATACTTCAGGATGCACTGTTATAGGAAACTTCTCAACATTTACTTATTTACTGACAAATTCAAGTATTTATATCATCTACACCTTATTAATAATCATCTGTTAACCCAATTTGTTTTCAGTAGTGCAGGAACATAATCAACATGACCAGGGAAACCCTAATTTTCCCCCAAATGGAAAGTTACACAGTAGTTATAACTGCAATAACTGTTTATTTTAGGCCAAAATGGTTTGTGATAAAATGTTAAACCGTGGCAGCTGACTTTTAGAAAAAGTAAACACTATATTAATCATTCATAACACTACAATTAGTAATGGTTTGACCTTGGGTTCAGGTTGCATCACACCATCCCAACATTTAGAGAACTGAAAGATACCATCAGTACCATCGTTAGATTAGTGGAAGTTGTTTCCGGATTCCACCGATGTGTTAAATTAAGTAGGCTTACTGATCAAAATACATGAATCAGAAACATGAACGGTGTGCTTGCATACTACACAGAAACCATCCGTTTTCCTTGAATCTGACCTCAGCTCTAATGTACTCTCACAGCTCCAAATAAATCATAAGATGATCCTGGATAGTCCCGAGCTCCTGCCCGAGCTGCAGCCCGATAAACCCATCGAAGGTCTGAGCTCCATGGTAGAGATGCTGAGCAACTTCCAGCGAGTTCTTCACAGCCTGCCCAAGGGTCACATGAGCCAACTGCACAATGACGTAAGCACACTGCTGCACAACCTAGAAGACAGAATGAGCTCACTGCAGTGCATACACAGGAAAACGGGCGCGGAGAAGAACCTGGAGGTCTTTGTGAAAAACCACAGCATGTTCCACATCACTCTGGGACATATGGCTCTGGATAGACTGCAGAAATACTTACAGAGAATCAACCACCATCTCGATCAGCTGAGAACATGCTGAACATGCCAAATGATCCCTGGGTTTTTTTGTTATTGTAATTTTTGTTATATTTATTTATATTAATGTATTTATGGACCAAGTAACTATTTACTATTTTTTAAAATATGTTTTAAGGTGTTTATTAATTAATGCATTTGGGAACCAGACAAGACATTCCCATCAGGCCTCATGTTCAGGCATACATGCACACGCACACATACATGCTGACATCACCACCAGCCAAGTACTCTCAGTGATGTCACTGTCTTACCGGAAGACTCCTGACTGACTGATCGTGCTGGGAAGCACAAATCCTCTTACCCTCTTCTAGCCACCAGCAGATGGACGATCACTATCGACCTGAACGCACCACGATCTTTTGTAGACAGATCAGTAGCTTCATTTGAGGTTATTTGCATCTGTAAATTATGTTATGGATGGGAGTTTAGAAGGCATTTATTTCTAACTTTTTATATATACTATATTCATAAATTCACTGAAATAATAATAAAAAGCACAGTTCTCCAAGCCATGATTCTTTCCAAGATATTTTCAGCCTCAAATAGGGAACACGACGACAAGCCCAGTTTATTAGCAATCATTTATATTGTACGGCCATCTGGTTGCTTGATGTTGCAGCAAAATTGTCTTGCCAGCTAAAAGCCCTGTGTATTAGTGCTTAATGAAACATACATTTAAGGATTTCAAGGCAGGAGAGGATTGTATAAACACAAAACTCTACCCCCCCCCAAAAAAAAAGGCTAAATCTCCATACAATGCCTTTAAACTGTGTTTTATGGGACAAAAACAGTCATTTGTTACTGACCAGATAAAACATGAAGGAGAGGAGCAATTCTTTTCCCAAAGAAACAAAACAAATAAAAGAATGACACATACGTGTGCTTTTTATTGTGGTGCAACTCCAGAATAGTAAATATTGACTCACCCACCTGTTATACTTGATCTAACTCCCTGGAAGGGCGATGTTTGTGAACGTATCTGGGGCAAAACTACATATCAGTATACACGTAACTGAACCCTCACCTCCATCTTCAGCTCTGATGAACCAGTACGAAGAATTTCCATCATTAGTTCTCTTTTGTATCCTCTCAGGTGTAATATTAGGCGCCGTATTCCTGATCTCTCTATTATACCTCTACCATGTTTAAATCAATTCTGGACACTGACAGGGTTATTAGCTCATCTGGCCGACAGGTGAGTTTATGCCATCATGTGTTGTCCATCGTCCATCTGGCGTCGTCCACATTTCACGAAAATCGCTTCTTCTCTCTCAATTCTTCACCGATTTATATTCTTTTTTGGCAGGAAGGTAGGGCTGCCTGGGGTGCATATACTGTAGCTTCGACCCAAATTTACATAATTGCAATTAAGAATGAAGATATGGAGTAATTAAGCCCTAATGAGCAGTTTCCACACAAATCACTTCTCCCTGAATTCTTCACCGATTTTGGTTCTTTCTGGCATGAAGGTAGGGGTACCTAGGGTGCATACAACTTCAACCCAGATTTGCTTAATTACAATTATTAATGAAGTTATGGACTAATTAAGCCTTAATGAGCAGTTCGACAAAAATCGCTTCTTCTCAGTCAATTCCTCGCCGTTTTGGATTCTTTCTGGCAAATAGGTCGGTATTCCTAGGGTGTATATAGCTTCTATATATAGCTTGTATATAGCTTGCTACATTTATTGCACAAGGTGGCCCACTTTAGATCGTTCCTTCTGGACTAGACGGGGCTGGAGTGAGCTACGCCGTCATCGTTTATGACATTTCTTTTCGAAAGATTTGTGGTGGTGTTGTTGAATTTTTTCTTTATATTTTGGATTGTTGTCTTGTTGTGAGACACACCCATGGTGCATTTTTGGAATTGCTGGAATTCTATTCTTTTACAGATGAAGGTTATTTGCACATTTGACACTTTTTGTCATGAGAGTTCTGTACGTCTGGTTGAGTGAATTCTTGACAATAGGTGAGGGGCTCGTATCAGCCAAACCCTGGTGCGGTCCATGTTGGATGTGGAAGTTATCCACCCTGAGCACTGTGTACCAAATAATGCGACTGGCCCAACTTGTCATGTTACTCCGCATTTCAGGTTTTGTAACAATGGGGAAGGGTTTGTTATGGTCAGCGGAGTACAGGACACAGGAAAAAGGCATTCCAGCACAAATGGGCACAACTCCTAAATAGTTTTTATGTACATGTGAACAGAAGTCTAAAGTCCTTCCCACACCACATGGTGGTGCCAATCTCTGTAGCCCTCGGCTTCTCACCTGTTACATAGCCAGGGTTACAGTGAGGGGCTAGTCCTCTGGTAACCACAAGAGTTTGACACCATGCCCTCATCTGTATTGCAGTGTGCCTTGCCAGACGGCAGAAGGTACCATTTTTATGATGGCCTTTGGCATGACCCAACCGCGAGTAGAACTCGTGATCTCCCAATCGAGAGGCAGACACACTAACCACTAGGCCAACTCGCGGTACATGTGAACAGAGGTGGACAGTAATGAAGTGCATCTACTTGAGTACTGTACTTAAGTAGACTTTGAGTATCTGTACTTTATTTTTTTTTGGAAACTTATGACTAACTTCACTACATTTGAAAGGCAAATATCGTACTTTTTACTCATTACTTCACCACATTTCTATCAAGGTCCTCATTACTCGTTACTATGAAGCAGCTTTGAAAGTGGATGTTTTTTCTTTTCTAAAACGTGATTGGTTTTTTCGCAGGTGACACTGAGACAGCCCATCAGTAATCACTAGGGTCACGTCACGTCCATAGACTGTATAAAATCAAGTTCAATGATTCCTCAGCAGTGTTATTTGAACATGTCAGTTGATGGCAGAATGGAAGGAGGCGGTTCTTCTGGGGAACGCACACACCCATGGCCATACCTAGAACCCATGTTTCAGTTTTCTGAAAGGAATAAAGAGTCGTTTAGTTTGAAATGTTTGCTTTGTTTGCCGAAAACAAACCACATCACGGCCGACAAAAACTCGCCGTCTGAACTGCGAAAGCATATTGAGGGATATAAACGTTTTATTCCAAGAGAAAGCTTGCAACGAAGTTGTCTGTGCTTTTAGAGCTAGCGATAACGTTGCAATAGCCATACAGTCTGGTTAGTCAAATGACTTTCTATGGATTTGCCCACAGCTAACATTTACACACAGCTTGTTAACTTGGACACTGTTAGTTAGCATGTAAAAACAGAGTTACACTAACATGAATAACGTTAACTTATCTGAAGTCCTTTCAGAAATATGTTTTAGCATAACCTTGCCAAATAAACAGAATGTAGAAATATTTATTTTCTAGTAGCGTTAGCTACCCAATATGATTTCGAGTTTGAAAAGCGTTTGTTAGCATGTCAGGTGGAGTTTCACTGACTAGCTAGCTTAACGTTAAACCCCCGTGATGGCACAGCATGCGTTCATTTTGTGAATTCACATTTCTGTCTTTGGCAATGGAATTAGGTTTTGTAAGCATCGTGGCAATAATACAATGATGCGTTTACTTTTAATACTTAAGTATTTTTAAAAGCAAGTACTTCAGTACTTTAACTGAAGTAAAAATTTGGCTGTACAACTTTTACTTGTATTGGAGTTAACATTTGACCAGTGGGATCTGTACTTTGACTTAAGTAATGAAGTTGGGTACTTTGTCCACCTCTGCATGTGAACAGAACTCAACTCAAAAGCTTCACTCGAATGGTTGATCAGTGTCGGGCTAAAGCAAGCAAGCAATAAATAAATAAAAACCTGATTATGGATAGAAGAAATTATTTTCTGAAAGTAAAGAAGGGTATCAAAACTTTGGCACTCACCTGTTTATTTAAAAAAAAACAAAAAAAAAAACACAAACATGTAAACCCATGTTTACTCAAATATTAATTTCCTGTAGATTGGTGAATTCTGCTACACCTAAAAGTAAAGCAGTCCCAACAACAACAACAAAAAAAATGTTGGAACGTGAAACATTACATTATTATTAACCTTTTTTTTTCCTTGATATAAAACGTATCAAACCACAGACTCCAAGTAAAATTCAGTCTTTCTCTGGTATGTTCTCACTCACAGCAATATTTACATCCACTCTCAACTGAACCACTTGCTCTTCTTGACAAGTGAGTCTTTAGAGTTTGACGTGCCTGTGAGTTTCTTCTTGTACTGTTCGACCAGACGGTCAAAGTGATCGTCCTCTCTGTTGTGGAACTTCCTCTTCACTGGTTTAGCATTCTGAAATCATATAAAACACAAAAACATATATAACTTGAAAGGCACTTGGAGATCACACACCTCCACCAAGGCCAAACTGCGTATCTCGCAACGTTATTGAAAAAGAAACTAAATTCGTCGAGCCGCTCTGTGAGTTGGATCCGCTCCAAAATTTAATAAGTTCTTCCTTTGCCAATGCTACACCTTTCCGCCAAGTTTCATGAAAATCGGTTTGGTAGTTTTAGAGTCGGATAAAGAGACAAAAATGGACTGCGCGGAAAACATTACCACACGAAATGATTCGGATTATAAAGAACATGCACACGTTCATCAAGTTTTGTACATTACAAGCTCTAGAAATTGTTTTAAGGAGAAAATTGGAGCTTGTGAATATGTGTAAACTTGTACGTTAGGAACCACACACTGAGGTGACCATTGAATTATCAAAAATCTACCGTCATGAGTTGGTAAAATTTATATACACACTGATTGCCTCGTGAAGTTTGAGAAGTTTTTTTTTCAATTGAAATAGTGAAAATCTTGTGAAGCTCAGTTTCATAAATACTAACCTGAAAGAAAGAAATAAAAAAAAACATCCGTAAAGACAAGACTAGCCATGAAATTAGGACAAACAAATGGCGCTATATAAAAAGAGGTGGCGTTAGTGTGCGTCTATGATCACAGCATGCCACGTTTACAAGTCACTCCATCATCTGATTGTTGCTTTCAGCTCTCAGTGAGCCGCGGCTTTTATGTGGCTCTCTGGCTTTTAAGAAGTTTTGTGAGCATCACTAAAAGCTGTGCTGTGAATGCGACTGGTAATTTAAAGCCCATTGCTATTTATTAGCACACAAGTACAAACTTAGCTTTACTCACACTAGTATAAGTATAGTATAAGTATCATTTAGCCTGCAAAAGCATTTACATACAATTAAGGCACAATGATTGTATTTGAATGCTGTGGTTTTTTGTACACATGTTCATGGACTGTGAGAGCAGGGTGTCTGTTTTTAATATTTTTAGGATGCCTGAAACAAACAAACCAGAGCGTCAGCGACGCAGTAGCTCACACGGCTGTACCATGAGAAACCAGACTCGTTTAAAATTAGCCAAGTTGTTCTTCATGACAACAATTAGAACAATTTGATCTTCCAAATAAAACTATCAGAATCAAAATCCATTCAAAACTCAAGAGAGGAGTAGCCATTTTTGTGAACTGTGGATGAATGGACGGACGCATGGACGCAGCATGATGGCAATAGCTCATCGCCCTACGGCCGGTGACCTAAATGATGACACTAGCTCACAACCCTACAGCCGGTGAGCTAAATGATGGCAATAGCTCATCCCCCTATGGCCAGTGAGCTAAATTAAAAAAAAAAAATTTTTGAAACATTTTTCACACCACTGAAATGGACTAAAAATTGACAGCAGCTTTGGAGTCAGTAACACTAAGAGTGTTCTAAAATACCTTAAATTTAAGACTGTAAATTATATTTTAGGCCAGTTAAATACATAAAGCCTTTCATTCCAACATAGAAGGCATTGTCAGACAATTTACAGTGGTGCTTGAAAGTTTGTGAACCCTTTAGAATTTTTTATATTTCTGCATAAATATGACCTAAAACATCATCAGATTTTCACACAAGTCCTAAAAGTAGAGAAAGAGAACCCAGTTAAATAAATGAGACAAAAATATTATACGTGGTCATTTATTTATTGAGGAAAATGATCCAATATTACATATCTGTGAGTGGCAAAAGTATGTGAACCTTTGCTTTCAGTATCTGGTGTGACCCCCTTGTGCAGCAATAACTGCAACTAAACATTTCCGGTAACTGTTGATCAGTCCTGCACACCGGCTTGGAGGAATTTTAGCCCATTCCTCCATACAGAACAGCTTCAACTCTGGGATGTTGGTGGGTTTCCTCACATGAACTACTCACTTCAGGTCCTTCCACAACATTTCGATTGGATTAAGGTCAGGACTTTGACTTGGCCATTCCAAAACATTAACTTTATTCTTCTTTAACCATTCTTTGGTAGAACGACTTGTGTGCTTAGGGCCGTTGTCTTGCTGCATGACCCACCTTCTCTTGAGATTCAGTTCATGGACAGATGTCCTGACATTTTCCTTTAGAATTCGCTGGTATAATTCAGAATTCATTGTTCCATCAATGATGGCAAGCCATCCTGGCCCAGATGCAGCAAAACAGGCCCAAACCATGATACTACCACCACCATGTTTCACAGATGGGATAAGGTTCTTATGCTGGAATGCAGTGTTTTCCTTTCTCCAAACATAACGCTTCTCATTTAAACCAAAAAGTTCGATTTTGGTCTCATCCATCCACAAAACATTTGTCCAATAGCCTTCTGGCTTGTCCACATGATCTTTAGCAGACTGTAGACAAGCAGCAATGTTCTTTTTGGACAGCAGTGGCTTTCTCCTTGCAGCCCTGCCATGCACACCATTGTTGTTCAGTGTTCTCCTGATGGTGGACTCATGAACATTAACATTAGCCAATGTGAGAGAGGCCTTCAGTTGCTTAGAAGTTACCCTGGGGTCCTTTGTGACCTCGCCGACTATTACATGCCTTGCTCTTGGAGTGATCTTTGTTGGTCGCCCACTCCTGGGGAGGGTAACAATGGTCTTGAGTTTCCTCCATTTGTACACAGTCTGTCTGTCTGTGGATTGGTGGAGTCCAAGCTCTTTAGAGATGGTTTTGTAATGTTTTCCAGCCTGATGAGCATCAGTAGCACTTTTTCTGAGGTCCTCAGAAATCTCCTTTGTTCGTGCCATGATACACTTCCACAGACATGTGTTGTGAAGATCAGACTTTGATAGATCCTTGTTCTTTAAATAAAACAGGGTGCTCACTCACACCTGATTGTCATCCCATTGATTGAAAACACCTGACTCTAATTTCACCTTCAAATTAACTGCTCATCCTAGAGGTTCATATACTTTTGCCACTCACAGATATGTAATATTGGATCATTTTCCTCAATAAATAAATGACCAAGTATAATATTTTTGTCTCATTTGTTTAACTGGGTTCTCTTTATCTACCTTTAGGACTTGTGTGAAAATCCGATGATGTTTTAGGTCATATTTATGCAGAAATATAGAAAATTCTAAAGGGTTCACAAACTTTCAAGCACCACTGTAAGTCTTTTAGGGACCCATGGACACCTTGGTACATGCCAGGCTTGTAGTACTCAAGTTCAATTCGTGCCCTTATTTTAAGGACTTGTGACTCGACTTGGACTTGAGTACTGATTACTCGGACTCGTAAATTGGAGATGAGGACTTCGATTTTTTTCTTTATTTTTTGTAACATGCCATAATAATTTGGCATAAGATATTTATATATTATGCCTAATATCTTTCATGTTAAGGCCACACCAATTCAATTAGTTGGTTCTCGGAATCACCGCTTAAAGAAAATGAAAAATGAAAAAAAAAAAATCGAAATCAAACTCCCGCCAACAGAAAAGGTCACGTGATGTGAGGTCACGTGACATCGAAAACCAATCAAATCGCCCCTTTCACTTTCGATAAAGACTTGTGGAAGAAACATGCCTGTGGAGGGGAGTCCTGCAAAGTCTGTGTTTGTGATTGTTAGGATATTCAGCAAACAGAAGTGTAAAATCTTTCACAGGTGTGTTGAAATTCTGTTTACTGGTTTGCCTCTTTTGTTTGGTCTATTTCCACCGCTAATTTTACCATCAGAGCATTTTTTTAATTTTATTTCGCCCGCTCGCTTCATATTTTTCCTGAAAAAAAAAAATCCAAGAACCAACTAATTAAATTGGTGTGGCCTAAAATTGTTAATGTTATAGTCATGTTGTCTGTTGTTGCCCAAATGAGGATGAGTTCCCTTTTGAGTCTGGTTCCTCTCGAGGTTTCTTCCTCATGTCGTCTGAGGGAGTTTTTCCTTGCCACCATCACCACAGGCTTGCTTATTGGGGATAGATTTTTTTGTTGTTGTTTCCGTTTCCGGTTGAGAGTACATCGTGGGCGTTCTGGCTGCCGCTTCTCACCGGAGTTTTGTTTTATTTTATTTCTTTTTCTATTTTTTTCTGTGTGTTTGTGTAGTTTGATGTTTGAGTGTTTTTTTCCACCGGTTGTGGTGTAGCTCCGGACCTAGTTTTGGGCGTCGGTTCCCTCCAGGCCTTGGTTCGCCGTGGGCGATGCCTGCGCTCCCAGCTATGGACTGCAGTGAGCTCGTTGCTCATTTTACATCATGGTTGTCCAGCGCTCTGCGCTTTAACACTTGGCGTGATGTTCCGAGCGATGTTGCTTGGTGGTGTCGCGGCGGCTGTGCAGGCGGTTTGGGACACACCAGCGCTCTGCGTGGTGGAGCTTCTCTGCTCACTTTGTGGATCCATGGCATGGTGTTCGAGCGATGTTGTTGACGGCGTCGCGGCGGCGGTGCTGGAGATGTGGGACTTGTTTTCATGTGCCTTTTGGTGGGACTGTGGCTGCTACACCACAGGAATTACATCCTGATCCCTACTTGGTGGACTTTTTACTTTTTATTTATTTATTTAATTTTATTTTTTAATTATATTTTTATTTTTTTCTTTCTTTGTGTATTATTGTAAAGCGTCCTTGGGTTTCTTGAAAGGTGCTATATAAATTTAACTTATTATTATTTATTATTATTATAGATTAGGGATAAATTAGCTCATGTTTAAAGTCATTCAAATTCTGTCAAGCTGCTTTGCGACAATGTTTATTGTTAAAAACGCTATACAAATAAACTTGACTTGACTTATATCTACATTCATTTTGTACTAATTTCGTGCAAGAGTGTCACACCTGCACGCCTTGGTGCGTGCATCAGATAGACTCTCGGGTGCAATCTGGACAGTACGCGCCTGCACAGGATTAAGGCGCAATCAGAGCACCTATATAAAAACTGTGAAAACACACTTACTTTGCAAAGTATTGAGTTGCTGACATGTTACCGAGTCTTATTTCCTTATTTGGTTTCCCGATCCCTGATTTCCCGTTTCTTGTCTTTGATTCTGCCGAGTCTACGATAGCCTGTTTGTGTCTCGCTCGACCTGTTGCCTGTTTCACTGTTTTACAATTTTGCCTGCTGTTCTGGATCATTTACTGTCTTCACTTGTATTAATAAAAACACACCTTCTGCACTTACATCCGTCTCCCAACCATCTCTGACAGAATACTTCACACTCCCTGACAAAGAGAATGTACATTCACTTGTTCATACGTCATGTTCAGGAACAAACTAATGTTAATGGCGCTGAAACAGCCACCGTCAAATGGTGAGGTTGGAGTCTTGTTCTCGGACTCAACTCTGCTCAATAGTGGACTTGACTCAAAATTTTTTTTAATGATGCAGACTTGAACACTGGGGACTCGAGAATGGACTCAGCTTCAAGGTTTAGTGACTCGACTACAACACTAGTACATGCTGAGAAATGTCATACCCGCATCATTGTGCTTACGGGTTCTTTGGTACGTCTCAATAAGGCAGAGGTCATCAATTAGATTTGGACCAAAAAGCATCGCTGATGTTAACGAGCATTTTTTTTTTTGCTGTGGAGTCCTACTCACCTGCATGCGCGCACACACTTCCAGGCAAGTGCATATTGCCTATATGTAAATATAGATTTCAGTAGATGCTGTACATCTGTACTAAAATCACACTATTTCAGATTCTGTGTTATGGAGGATGGGATTGGGTGACCATATGATGATCCCAGTGGTTGAAAGGAAAATGTTTTAAAGTGCTGTACAACATAGCATTGCTCTTTCAGAGAGACGGAACTATAAAAAGATCTCTGAAAGATCATCACCACTCAATATTTAAATAATACTGTCTGGCTTTTTGTCGTGGTCTATCAGATATATTCCATTCAGCTACTCGTCTTCAACTCATTCAATATCATGCTCGCTGAATGGAATATATCTGACAGAACATGAAAAAAACCCAGCCAATATTATTATTATTATATATACACATTCCTTTCTGGTGTTCAACACGTCTTTCTCTTTCAAAGTTCTCTCAAAACCATCCGTATTTAACGAAGCAAACCTGGCGGCCATGCTTGTTTACAAATTGTCACAGTCGCTCACTAGTGCGGAAGTTTTATGCCTCCAATGTCATGTTGTCTTGACAACCATGCAATACCGTAAACCATATTCAATTATTTCAATTCTCATTCTCCATTGGGTAGAAAAAAATTTCGAGTCAAGTCCACTACTGAGCAGAGTTGAGTCCGAGAACAAGACTCCAACCTCACCATTTGACGGTGGCTGTTTCAGCGCCATACACGTAGGATAAGCGATATGATAATACTGCATGCTATCAAACCAAATTAATGAAACCCGCTAGAAGGGAATAGAACACGTTTTTATTCCACTGAAAAAGTGTCCTGTATGTATCATAACATTGTTTTATTCACAGAGCTGTATCTCTCCTAGGTAAGTAGTATAGGTTGAGTAACATGTTCACCTGTTTCTTATTTTGACTGGGTTTCTCCATCGACGGGAGTCCCTTTCTCTCCTTCCTGCTGGGGACCGTCTTCAGTCTCTTCACCTGGGCAGTCTGTTTTCCTTTATCCCGTTTCCTGGTCCGTTAAAAAGAACACATCAGCTTAGACCAAACCATGTGAAAGAGTCAGTACTGCTCAATCAGCATGTTGGGAGGAAAAGGGGAAAAAAAAAACCCACACCACAGAGATCAAATCAGTACCTGATCTTTGGACCGATATGTGAAGGCATGGGAAGAATCTTCTGGCGTTTTCTGCCGTCGCCCAACTCGACATGCTCCACTTCCGGTGTAGTTTTGAAGCCTGAGTAATGGCTGCTCAGAGCTCCCCGTTTCTTCTCGCTGCCTTTCTGAGCTCCTCCTGACTGCTGAACTGCAGCAGAGGCCTTTTTAGGAGATCTCTGCTGATGCTGCTTACTCTTGTCTTCCTGAGAGCCAACGCTGTTCGTCTTTTTCTGTGATTTCATAATTGATATCAAGTTAAAGATACAAATAAACTGATACACATGACACACATTCTGTTCTACCATAGCATCCTAACTGAACCACTTCCACTATGCATACCGCTTTAGAATCTGCGATTGTCTCACAATTGTCTTCTGAAAGGTTTTTTTTTGGCGCATTTGTATGAGTCACATTTGTGTGTCTCATAAGCTACTGGATGCCTTCATTTCGTTGAAAGTACTGCCCCCCTCCCCCCAACAGTTTGCAGTTTAGCTGAATCTTGCGCTTGTCAAGTTTCAAAATGTTAAGTGCCACTTTCATTACAACAAGCTGTTGGAAAGCACTGTGAGAAAGAATCCCATCCTGAGAGCTTCTATTAAAAAATAAATAAATAAATAAATAAATAAATAAATAAAAACACAGCACCTGACGTACACCCAGCGGCATGGTGTATCGTACTCCGATGAGACCAAAATCCATCTTTTTGGTCAAGCAGTCATGACATGACATGACTGCAAGGCAGGAAGAACACGCTGTTCAGTGTTAGATAACGCTGGTGGATGATTGGGGTTGTGCTGCAGCTGGTGGCCCCCTTGTGGATGTTTATGGCATTACAAATTCTAAGTACCAAAATATTTCAGCTAAAAACCTGACAATGTCTCCCAAGACGTTCATACTCCGATGTCCACAAGTGCTGGCAACTGGCGTTTTTCTCTGCCTCCACAGACAGTCTGCGCCGGCTACTCAATCCCAGAAAAAAAATTAAAATTTGCCTTTCAATGTGATTTGCCTTTCAAGCGATTTATATCGTCTCCGCTGCCCACAGTTTGCTGCAAATCCAATTATTTCACCACGAAATTGTCTTCGATCTAGGTCTAGCATGACCGGAAGCGACGGCATATTTGTTGATCGATTGTCATGCTCTGACTCGCTGAGCTGGACCACATGACCATGCCGTAGTGTATGTAGCTACAGTGGTGCTTGAAAGTTTGTGAACCCTTTAGAATTTTCTATATTTCTGCATAAATATGACTTAAAACATCATCAGATTTTCACACAAGTCCTAAAAGTAGATAAAGAGAACCCAGTTAAACAAATGAGACAAAAATATTATACTTGGTCATTTATTTATTGAGGAAAATGATCCAATGTTACATATCTGTGAGTGGCAAAAGTATGTGAACCTTTGCTTTCAGTATCTGGTGTGACACCCTTGTGCAGCAATAACTGCAACTAAACGTTTCCGGTAACTGTTGATCAGTCCTGCACACCGGCTTGGAGGAATTTTAGCCCATTCCTCCGTACAGAACAGCTTCAACTCTGGGATGTTGGTGGGTTTCCTCACATGAACTGCTCGCTTCAGATCTTTCCACAACATTTCAATTGGATTAAGGTCAGGACTTGGACTTGGCCATTCCGAAACATTAACTTTATTCTTCTTTAATCATTCTTTGGTAGAACGACTTGTGTGCTTAGGGTCGTTGTCTTGCTGCATGACCCACCTTCTCTTGAGACTCAGTTCATGGACAGATGTCCTGACATTTTCCTTTAGAATTCACCAGTATAATTCAGAATTCATTGTTCCATCAATGATGGCAAGCCGTCCTGCCCCAGATGCAGCAAAACAGGCCCAAACCATGATACTACCACCACCATGTTTCACAGATAGGATAAGGTTCTTATGCTGGAATGCAGTGTTTTCCTTTCTCCAAACATAACGCTTCTCATTTAAATCAAAAAGTTCTATTTTGGTCTCATCCGTCCACAAAACATTTTTCCAATAGCCTTCTGGCTTGTCCACGTGATCTTTAGCAAACTGCAGACAAGCAGCAATGTTCTTTTCGGAGAGCAGTGGCTTTCTCCTTGCAACCCTGCCATGCACACCATTGTTGTTCAGTGTTCTCCTGATGGTGGACTCATGAACATTAGCATTAGCCAATGTGAGAGAGGCCTTCAGTTGCTTAGAAGTTTCCCTGGGGTCCTTTGTGACCTTGCCGACTATTACATGCCTTGCTCTTGGAGTGATCTTTGTTGGTCGACCACTCCTGGGGATGGTAACAATGGTCTTGAATTTCTTCCATTTGTACACAATCTGTCTGACTGTGGATTGGTGGAGTCCAAACTCTTTAGAGATGGTTTTGTAACCTTTTCCAGCGGATGAGCATCGACAATGCTTTTTCTGAGGTCCTCAGAAATCTCCTTTGTTCGTGCCATGATACACTTCCACAAACATGTGTTGTGAAGATCAGACTTTGATAGATCCCTGTTCTTTAAATAAAACAGGGTGCCCACTCACACCTGATTGTCATCCCACTGATTGAAAACACCCGACTCTAATTTCACCTTCAAATTAACTGCTAATCCTAGAGGTTCACATACTTTTGCCACTCACAGATATGTAATATTGGATCATTTTCCTCAATAAATAAATGACCAAGTATAATATTTTTGTCTCATTTGTTTAACTGGGTTCTCTTTATCTATTTTTGGGACTTGTGTGAAAATCTGATGTTGTTTTCGGTCATATTTATGCAGGAATATAGAAACTTCTAAAGGGTTCACAAACTTTCAAGCACCACTATGTTATAGAGCCAGGCAGCGTACGACAGAGGGTAACTGAGAAAGCCAAGCACACACACATCTGGAGGGAAATTTCACACAGATTTTGCAAGTATTTTACAAGGAAATGTTTAGTAATTTATTAGCTGAGAATGCACCAGAGATCAACAGAAGGCATGTTGTATTATTATATTGCATCTGCAGGTTGGTTATGAAGTTTGGCTCCTGATTTTGGCATGCAGAAATAAACTAAATGAATGTGTCTATTATTAGGATTTTCAAAATATTACACAAAATCCTGTCATGGAGAAAGCACAGACCTATTTGTGTGTGTGTGTGTGTGTGTGTGTGTATATGCATTATTGGAAAAATCTGATCTCCCCATCTTTTTTCCTGACATGCCATCTGTTTTTAGGTAGAACACGACACACCAAGATCCATCTGGAGTCTGTCTTGATGCACTACAGCAAAAATTCATGGACACTTGACAACGTGTTGAACCTTCCAGATTTAGTCCGCTTTAGCTCTTCTGACCTCTGCTATTCTGGGAAGGATTTCCACGAGATTTTGGAACGTAGCTGCATTGTGGAGCATGCTGGAACAGGGTTGAGCCTCAGGTAAGAAAAACTGTAATGCTACAGCATACAAAGATAATTGTGTGTTGCCACAAATTTGGATGCCGTCTGAGGAAGGCCTACATAGCAGTGTGATGGTCAGGTGTCCACATACTTTTGGCCATATAAAATGTACCAGAAGCACAGCAAAGTCTCGCCTGCTCAGAATTAAGCAAACATAATTTCACATTGCATTAAGATAAAAGACTAAAGTTCACATTTAAAAAAACAAACAAACAAACAAACAAACAAACAAAAAACCTGGGGCAGAAGGCCTCTTTAGGGTGGTGGTCTTCATTACATACAGTTAATTACTTTTGGAGATATTTGAAAATGTCGGAAGTTTTTTGTCAAATTTTTCATCATCGGTCAAAATTTAAAAATTCACCCCTGTGGTAGAAGCCTTCCTCATAGCAAATATGCATATGCAGTATGGGCACAGGATTGCCTTTACTTTTGGAGATATTTGAAAATGTCGAAGGTTTTACAGACAGACGGACGTCCGGAAAATGACTGCTATGTCTCGCAAAACTGCTACGCAGGCGAGACAATAATACCATGTCTTCTGATTGGCTCATAAAAAGCAGGGTTTCCCCTAGAAAAACTGGAAAGAGTAGTGGCTCCCCCGAGCACAGTGAGGTGCAAAGAGCACGCCACCGTAAGCTAAGGGGTGCAGGGGTACGCTCCCTCGGAAAATTTTGAAATATAAGGGTTCATTTTGTGGCTTCTGGTGACATCTAGAGCTGATTTTTACCAGTTCAACACGTTGGGGAAAAGGCTATATTTTACTTATAATTTTTACTGAATTCTCACCCTAAAAACAGGAAAAAAAAAAGTCAATCCAATACCCACTTGCATCTCACAAGCAATGTCCTGTTCCAAAGAAGACTGCAGTTTATTTCACAACAAAAAAAATGAATGGTGATAGCACGAGTTGTTCAAAATACTGATCATTAAATTTTGGCAATAGTGCAGATGACTAAATACTCTTCCTGTCAGACTCGAGCTGGTCAGCAACACACAGCGAACTGGCCGTCGCGGTCTCACAACTATGGTCTGCCACTGCTGCCCAGCTGTTTTCCACAGTTTTCTTTGTGAAAAACTCCGTAATTAAGATGTAACCCGTCGGTGTTTTGCTCACTCATACCCAGCTTAAAGGCTCCGTCATTTCTACACAAGTTACTTCTGAATATTAATTGGGCATCGCTCGTCCAATCAACACAGGATACCGCACACACACTCAGCCAATCAGTGCAGAATACCTTTCTCTGACATCAGCTGTGAACTTAGGGCAAGTTCAGGGCCATGGGCTCGCATGGACTGTATTGATTACCTGCTCAAAGGCTACAAAACACATGCATGTTGATTCTAGCTTCATACTGTAGGCCTAAATTATAAGCGTCACAGCAGCGGTTTAATGCGTAGCAGCATGTCACTAAGCATATCCGTCAATAAATTAGGTGTAGCAGGGCCACTATGCTATGATGCTTTAGGACAAACCATGAAAAGTAAATAAAATTTTATGAACTTTTTATTTACATGACCAGTCTTTGCTGACCGCAGCACTGCATATCTGTGTAGTCTTCCCTTTTCCTTCTCTTAGTAGTCATCTCTGATCTGCATCAGTATCCTTTGCAAATTCCGTTTTATAGCTCCTTTTCCTTGCTTTAATCTCTCCCTGTCCTCTGTCGCCTCTGCTTCATCTTCTTCCACTTGATTACAGCTCTTTTGAAATCGAACTGCTCTCGGGGAAGGCCAAGCTCAGACATGATCATTAAATTGGTGAGGCTGGTGTTACTCAATGAATTTCTGAATTTGGTCTTAATCCTGTTTTGTGTGCTGAACCCACATTCACATGACACACTGGCAACTGGCATGACCATTGCCATCTTGATGAGTTTCTCCATTT
Source organism: Neoarius graeffei (assembly GCF_027579695.1). Classification (NCBI taxonomy): domain Eukaryota; kingdom Metazoa; phylum Chordata; class Actinopteri; order Siluriformes; family Ariidae; genus Neoarius; species Neoarius graeffei. The sequence goes on along the minus strand of NC_083574.1, from coordinate 37,298,035 downwards.
CAGTGAAGATGCCACCATGATCATGCAACACAGACTCTGCAAACTGTTGAAAGGAGAATGAAGCATACAAATCGCTGGAAACCATGACTTGCTTAAAGGTGGGGTATGAGATTTTTTTCAGGAGTATTTTTTACCATATTGCTTGAAAAGCTCCTCACACCCATGTTGCAAGCAGTACAATAGAAGGTTTGACCCAAAAACGAAATATTTTAATCCAGTCTACAGTGTAAAATAAAGGAAAAACGCCATCCAATCATATCGAGGTACCACCTCAAAATGATTGGATACTGACACGTCAATCAGACTGAAGCCCACGAGCAGCCCGTCCCTTCTGTGTGTGTGAGAGAGCGAGCAGAGTGTCACACAGAGCGCAGGATTTTCTCAGTGCGCTCCCTCAAAACAACGGGGATTTACACGAAAACGGAAGGACATATTCACAAAATTCTTTCACAGTGAGTGCCACAAGGCTCTCCTGAACACACTGATGTAATATTTGCATTCAATAAATGATTTCTAGATCTTTTGCCTTTATTGTCTTTGAAAAAGGCGTCAAGAACCCCCTACCACCCCTAATGCAAAAATGGTTTGGTCTGACTCTTTCAGCCCGTCCCTTCTGTGTGTGAGAGAGAGAGCGAGCAGCCCCTCCCCCAACCCGCGTGCTGCGAGCAGAGTGTCACAGGATTTTCTCAGTGTGCTCCCTCCAAACAACGGGGATTTACACGAAAATGGAAGATGTTCACAAATTTATTTCACAGTGAGCGCCACAAGGCTCTCCTGAACACACTGATGTAATTTTTTTGTCTGTAGTGTAAAAAATGAGGTCACTAGAGCGAGTTAAAAATGAGTGACTTTTCTGCCAAGTTTATAATGGCAGTCTATGTGGCTGCGTGGCTGTCCTCTCCTCACTTTCAGGCTTCTCATTCAAAAACTGCAAGTCCTGTCGTGTAGGTAGATACATTGTGTGAATCAGGACAAGTGTGGCTACTACTTTTGAGAAAATTATGTGTGTGGAGTGAAAATTGGGGTTGAAAACACAGTTTAAATGAGAAAGTTTGAGCTATTTTTCCAAGCTCTCTACACTCTGCTCCACTGGTGTGTAACGCAATAGACACCCATTATAAAGGCTGATTTTCTCAGGCTTTATAAGGGGGAGGAGGGGTGGAGACGCAGGGGGTGGGAGCATGGCGAGGGCGGGCGTGTTTCTTTTCAAAATATGGCTTGCGGGAACCGTTATTCCAAAATCTCATACCCCACCTTTAAGCAATGCAAACTCTGACCGAGCTTCATCTGCACTTACATCAGCTGAAAAGTGTGCTAGGAGGTTTTCAAGTTTCTCTGCACTATAAAGAGAAAAAATTTCAGACGATCGCTTTGCCACTATGGCTTTTTTCGGTTCCAAAACAGTGAACCATGACAAAATAGTGAGTGGATCAGCAGGGAATCTTCTGTCAATTTCATCAAAAAGTGCCCCAATGTACCTACTCTTCATGTTATCAAAGGCAGGCTTTTGAGTGTTGAGGTCAAAAAGCTTATCTCCTTTAAACTTGTTGCCATCAAGAGAGCTAAAGAATTCCTGCTCTGCTGGGCCAGGGTGGACTATTGTTTCTCTCAGAGCCTCTTTGGTACCTTCAACTATTGGTTGGACTGTGGAGAAGTCCAGATCTTGTCTTTGAAAATGTTTAGAGAGAATGACAACATGCGTAAGTACATCTTTGAGTGTGTGGCAGAGGGCAACAAAATTGAACTGCCTGACAGAGTTCAGTAAACCTTTAGCTTTGTCAGCATCCTGGTTATTGGATGCAGCCATGTGTTCCAGGACATCTCTAAGAGATTTCAGTGATCTACACACCACAGACACAACATTGTGGACTGAGAGCCACCTGACTGTATGTGGCTTGGTGAAGTTCAGTTCAGCCTCATCTAACTGTCTCTGCAATTCATGGAGCTTGTTGCTCCTAACAGCTGTGTTACTGAAAAACAGACTTTAAATCTTCTTGAAATTTTTTCACACATCTGGCGACATCACTGGCTGCGAGAGAAAGTCGATGAGCAGTGCAATGTACCCCTATCAAAGCAGAGTTGAATTCATCTCCGAGTTTCTTAATAACTCCTTGGCGGCAGCCGGTCATGACCACAGCTCCATCAGTACAGACTGCTACAAGTTTTTTGCCTTCCAATTTCTTTTCCGTCATCAACTTCTTTACATCGTCAAATATGGTATCTGCTCTTCCATCCATAATTTCACTGTTCCTGAACAATGCTGTTTTAATCTTGTCATCATTTATGTACCTCACATATGTAATAAGTCGCTTCATGTTACTTATATCAGTGGACTCATCTAGTATTAAGGCAAACACAGGACTTTTTAGCACAGCAGCATCAAGATCTTCTGTGAGTGTGTCTGTGATAGCCTGGTGCATTTCTGTTGCTCCCTTCTCATTCACATAAGTTCTATAACTGTCTGGTGACAGTTTTTTGAAAGCGGGACACTCCATCTCCTTCAAAAATTTAACTAAGGGGCTAAATTTTGAGTTGGACATTTCCTCCTCTGCAACAAAGTATGCGGTTTTTAGAAGGCCCTTTGTTTCCTCCTCGCACTGTAACTGGGCTACTTCAATTGCGTTAGCCATGGCATTCTTTGCTAAATTAGCCTCACGCTTGCGTTTCATTGCTGCGGTATGGGAAACGCCATTTGAATGGTGAATTAACGTTGACGTCTTAAAACATCTGCTTTTAAAAATTGCAGTGCTATGGGCTTTGCAAATTGAGCAGCTCATTTCACCATCATTAAATTCGAGCCAAGGATATATTTTCAGCCAGGTTGCCTGAAAGTTGTTTCTGCGCTTCCCCTTTGCAATGTCGACGTTAACGTTAGCTGTCTCGTCCTGTGTATTCTCAACGGTATCACTCACACTGCTATTACCACCATCGGATTCAGAAGTTTTCTTCTTAGCAGGGGAAACTTCTGCCACTGCACTTGTACATTTTAGCCAGCGGTCCATGTTTGTTTTACAGCGAAAGTCCGAGAGAGGAAGAGTGCGCGCGTTGTATCTGTCTGTGCGCGCGCGTGTGTGTGAACTGTCTGTGTCTGCTGTTTTTTTTTCTGAGTAGGCTACGGGGGGAGAGGTGGGTCAGTCAGTAAAAGGAGGGTTCAATTCAAGTAACCTTGAGAACAGAAGGTAGTCGCGCATTCACACTGATCCATTATTAGATTGACGTTGTCAGGCAATGCAGTAATGTGTGCGGGAATCTCTCGCATTAGAATCGTTAAAGGTGCGGGAATTAAAAAAAAAAAAAAAAAAAAAGTGCAATACCCGCAATCCCGCACCCAAATTCAGGCCCTGCAAATGCTATTTAGAACCAGACAAAATACTCGTTTTTTCCCCCCATTAAAATGCATAATCCTTTCAAAACAATACAGTACATCTAGCAAATCAATACATTCATATCATAATTAAAAATCTACTGCTTTTTTTCCCCCTAATCGAAACAAACTACCCCTAAATATCATTACCATCAGCCTGACTGGTTCTGAAGGAGATTACTGACGAACAGATTGTTGAGCACCAGATGTTCATGATACTGCACACATCTCTCATCGCAGCCACGGAGCTGCCTCTGATTAATTTCCTTGATCCAGATTTTCGAATGGAGTTTATTCATCCGGGACATGATTAAGGGAGCAGAGTGGGTTAAATCCGATGTGATGTACACACTGTGCCTCACCTTATCGGCCCTGGAGTCAGAGGCAGGTGTCATTTTGCTCTTCTGCTCCCTCATAGCCTTCAATTTTAACTTCCTGCCATCCTCCAGCGAAAACTCCACAATGGGTCTCTGAGCAGAACACAAAGGAAACACACACACACACACTTCAAGAATGTTGTTGCGACAGGCACGCTGTAGCTTCAAGCAAAAACATTCCTCGATATAATTTCAGTGCAATTGAAAGACAGGGTATTTATTATTCAGCTTGTTTTCCAGGAAAAAAAAAATCCCATTAAGTGTTCAACAAGAAAAAGTGTGGGTTCGTGGTATGCAAGGCACTGACTGAAAAGCAGATGTTGGTCTGTTTTCACAGTTTTCTAAACTATATCTACAATGCTGTTTCACGACCGCTCTCGACACTCTTATCAAACAAATTTAATGCTTATACTGCCATCATCGCCATCCTGCGCATCGTCTCATAGATCACTACCAAGCAGAGTCTCTGCTGTGTCTCAGCATATACAGTATGTAACTGTGTCAGACAGATTTATCATCAAAGGTCATAGGCAACGGTCGGAGGTGAAACGTAGAATATCAAATTTATTGTCTAGAAGAACGACCCAAAAAGCAAATTCAGTCTTCTTAGTGTTTAATTTGCACCCTAAAATTGAATAAAACTGTTAAAATAGGGTGACCAGACGTCCCCGATTTCCGGGGACAGACCCCGATTTTAATGACCTGTCCCCGACTGCACCTGTCCCCGAAAATGTCCCCGATTTTGGCCGCGAACCCTGGTTCCGATCAAGTGACAGAGGTCTTTGAAAGTAGCCTAGGAGAAAACGTGCGTGGGTTGCTTTGACAGTAATCCTATTTCAGAACGACACTGGCTTTCAAGTGCCCCTACAGGTGGATCACACCATGTGATCATTACATCAGGTAATGTTTAATAACATTTGACAGAACCGCACGCTTCTAGAGATCCTCGTCTTGTTAGGCTACTCGTCATCCTGGTACAAGTTACAGGTTGTCTTCATAGACCGGTAGGTGACTCAGTGGCTTTTCTCGTGAGTGTCTATTTTGCGTTTGCAATCTATCTTTTTTTTTTTTCCATATGACACATGACACAAAGCATGGCATAGCCTACATCGATTAAATGAAACCAATCCATTTAGGTCGTTCACGAGAAGAGCTTACGTCTTGTCAGTGGAAGGACTGCGTTGTTTGGTCTCTGCATTTTTCCGAGCACTCATTAAGTTCAATCAAGTCTTATCTGTTGTAGACAACATAATGGCTATTATAAGTGCATTTAGCCTATGATTTTGCAACCATTACAATAGTAGGCTACTGGTCAAAATAAGTTTTAAAAGCCACACATTTTCAAATAGACGTTAGTGTAGGGGTGGCCATTCATTCCGGTTTTCCAGCCCCGTGTCTGGATCATGAAATAGGCTAATCCTCATTTTAGGTGTTTGTCTGGATTTCTGACGGTTTCACGCAATCGCAAACAATATTTATATATAGTGGTATTGAAAACAATGCGTTCTCTGCGGTCAGTGATCTGCATTTCGGGCGCAACAGTGAACATCAGCCGGCGCAGATGCACACTGAACTGTTGCGCCACTTCGGATGCATAATGCTCCGAGTCTGTTTTCTAGTGGGGAATGCTGAAACGTGAAAGGATAGACTGCAAAGTTATCTTATCTTACATATATGTCACTCTGGGTCTTAACCGACTATCCTTATAAAGGAACTACAGACATTTCTATCCCTTCATCAGACTTTGTCAGTTATACCTATGATACCATGTTTATTTATTTAACAGATTTTAAAGACTATTTTATGGAAATATTCTTAAGAAATTACTTGAAAATTGTTCAACAGTTATAGCTATCTGGTAGCCTAATAATTTTGTAAGTTATTTCTTTACATGTTTTTTTTTTTTGTTGTTTAAAATAGCTCTAAAATTGTGTGCATCCTTCACAGTGTGTGCTCTTATCACCTTCACATCTTCATACAAATGCTGCTGATAAATCAAATAGGCTAACCTTTAATTTCATTGGTTGGAGGGGATGCCATGGGGTGCATTTTTGGTAAAATGCCACTGGTTTGGGATTTAATTTTTTAAAGCAGTTTTTATGAGCATCTGTGCTGCAGCTGAGTTATTTTAAGAGTCATCTCATAGCCCTACAAAAGATTTTGCTTTGCTCAGTTGTGTCTGATATAAGGCTATTCAATAAACTAATATCCTGAGAGGAAAAAAAATAAATAAATACAGGCCTATGCTTCCTATGCTATTTATGGACAGACTACAAAAACAGGAATGCTAAGAGCAAAAGAGCAAAAAAAAAAAAAAGAGCAAAGAAACTGAGGTTCTAGTTTTATTTTCCCCGCCGAATGCCAAAATGTCCCCGATTTTTCTCCCAGAAATCTGGTCACCTTAGGTTAAAATATACTGTTTTGCCCAACTACCGAAGGTTTGTTTACATCTCACTTATGCGCACTTTCACCACCAGGGAACCGCTGTCGTGACGTCATTCAAGCCAAACAGACTGAAAGCAGTTCTGTGTTTACCTGCGAACTGAGCACACGTGTACGGACTTTGGTTGTGAGAGGCTGTGTAAAATGTCTGAAAGCGATTTTGAAGTAGGAACTTTCCAAATTGAACATTGAGAGGTGAAACCATATACAGTGGGGCAAAAAAGTATTTAGTCAGCCACCAATTGTGCAAGTTCTCCCACTTGAAAAGATGAGAGAGGCCTGTAATTTTCATCATAGGTACACTTCAACTATGAGAGACAGAATGGGGGGGAAAGAATCCAGGAAATCACATTGTAGGATTTTTAATGAATTAATTGGTAAATTCCTCGGTAAAATAAGTATTTGGTCACCTACAAACAAGCAAGATTTCTGGCTTTCACAGACCTGTAACTTCTTCTTTAAGAGGCTCCTCTGTCCTCCACTCGTTACCTGTATTAATGGCACCTGTTTGAACTTGTTATCAGTATAAAAGACACCTGTCTACAACCTCAAACAGTCACACTCCAAACTCCACTATGGCCAAGACCAAAGAGCTGTCAAAGGACACCAGAAACAAAATTGTAGACCTGCACCAGGCTGGGAAGACTGAATCTGCAATAGGTAAGCAGCTTGGTGTGAAGAAATCAACTGTGGGAGCAATTATTAGAAAATGGAAGACGTACAAGACCACTGATAATCTCCCTCCATCTGGGGCTCCACGTAAGATCTCACCCCGTGGGGTCAAAATGATCACAAGAACGGTGAGCAAAAATCCCAGAACCACATGGGGGGACCTAGTGAATGACCTGCAGAGAGCTGGGACCAAAGTAACAAAGGCTACCATCAGTAACACACTACGCCGCCAGGGACTCAAATCCTGCAGTGCCAGACGTGTTCCCCTGCTTAAGCCAGTACATGTCCAGGCCCGTCTGAAGTTTGCTAGAGAGCATTTGGATGATCCAGAAGAGGATTGGGAGAACGTCATATGGTCAGATGAAACCAAAATAGAACTTTTTGGTAAAAACTCAACTTGTCGTGTTTGGAGGAGAAAGAATGCTGAGTTCCATCCAAAGAACACCATACGTACTGTGAAGCATGGGGGTGGAAACATCATGCTTTGGGGCTGTTTTTCTGTAAAGGGACCAGGACGACTGATCCGTGTAAAGGAAAGAATGAATGGAGCCATGTATCGTGAGATTTTGAGTGAAAACCTCCTTCCATCAGCAAGGGCATTGAAGATGAAACGTGGCTGGGTCTTTCAGCATGACAATGATCCCAAACACACCGCCCGGGCAACGAAGGAGTGGCTTCGTAAGAAGCATTTCAAGGACCTGGAGTGGCCTAGCCAGTCTCCAGATCTCAACCCCATAGAAAATCTTTGGAGGGAGTTGAAAGTCCGTGTTGCCCAGCGACAGCCCCAAAACATCACTGCTCTAGAGGAAATCTACATGGAGGAATGGGCCAAAATACCAGCAAAAGTGTGTGAAAACCTTGTGAAGACTTACAGAAAACGTTTGACCTCTGTCATTGCCAACAAAGGGTATATAAAGTATTGAGATGAACTTTTGTTATTGACCAAATACTTATTTTCCACCATAATTTGCAAATAAATTCTTTAAAAATCAGACAGACAATGTGATTTTCTGGATTTTTTTTCCTTCTCATTCTGTCTCTCATAGTTGAAGTGTACCTATGATGAAAATTACAGGCCTCTCTCATCTTTTTAAGTGGGAGAACTTGCACAATTGGTGACTGACTAAATACTTTTTTGCCCCACTGTATGTATCAACCTATGGCCGTTGCAAAGCAATCGATGAACGTGGCTCACTAGTTTGACCATGTGGCCTCGGAATCGGACAGTGACTCGGCTGACTCTGATCGCGGTGACCCCGGACCTCAACAAGACTCGCGCCCAAACGATTTATCCTGGTAGTTATATTAAATTCTTACTTTTGTCGTAATACTAAATAAGAGCCCTTTTGAAGAATAATTAAACCGCCCTCCCTAGTGGATATAGGGAACGATTACTTGACAGTGCGCCAGTAGGCCACATTAGCTTGCCATCCGTGGCATTATACTATTTATAGCCTACTCTAAGCGAGGAAATATCCCTTTGTCTCATTTCCACAATGACTGTACAGGATCCCTCAGGATTCTTGACTTGTCAATTGCAAGCAAAAGTAAAAATGTTTACCTCCAATCTTCTCCTTTTTGCTTGAGCGTTGCTGCTCCGTTTCTTCTTTGACTGCTTGATTTTGTTCCACGCACACAATCCACTCTCTCCGCCTCGTCTCCTCTTCCGGAAAAAACAACCCTCTTGCTTCACGCACATAATCCACTCTCTCCATCTCGTCTCCTCTTCCGGAAAAAGCCAACCCACTCGCTCCACGTCTTCTCCTTTTTCGGAAAAAGCCAACCCTCTCGCTCTGCCTCTGCTCCTTTTTCGGAAAAAGCCAACCCACTCACTCCGTGTCTTCTCCTTTTTTGGAAAAAGCCAACCCACTCACTCCACGTCTTCTCCTTTTTCGGAAAAAGCCAACCCACTCGTTCCGCCTCTTCTCCTCTTCCGGAAAAAGCCAATCCACTCTCTCTGCCGCTTCTCCTCTCTCGGAAAAAGGTAAAAACTTCTTCCTGAACCGGTCCCGTTGTTACAGTTCACTGCACAACAATAAGGCATGTTTTTTTTTTTGAAATTCCCGAACGCACGTGTGCACTCAAGCCGAACGGCAATGTAAGTAAACGGAAGTGGACTCAACTCAAGTGGTTTGTTTGTCTTAAATGACGTCACGCGCTGAGTGGTCATGAAAATAGCCGAACAGAAATTCGCCATGATCCGCGCTAACTTCTTTAATTATTACTTATTAACAATACTTCTTGGGACCAGAAGAAAATTACAGAGGGTTTAACAACATATAAAGTTTCAAATGTGCATAAAATTAAAACCGTTGCCTATGAGCTTTAATATGATTGTTACTGGAAAGTGGCGAGTGAGGAAAAAAAGCTCTTGCTTTTTTGTTTGTTTCTAAGAGCCAAGAGTGAAACCATTACCATGATCCCTTATAATTGAGATCGCTGAATTTTTCTCCGATTAAAACACAATTGTAACTGCGCTAGCGATGTTGAACAGTGACAACAGCATGGCGCACAACCATTAGAAGCTAAAGTGAATACTGAAAATACAACACTTCAGGTTAAAACTATGAAACGCCATAAATATTTCAATATAGAAGTTACAGGTCAAAAAATTTCAACCGAGATGATTTTTTTTTTTTGAGCTGGGTTAAAAATTTTAACCAAGTTCATAATTTTCTAAAAAGAGCATAAATATTCTTAAAAGGGATTTTCCATCACTTCTTTTGTCTCGCTTTCTTCCATCCACTTCCTCTCGGTCTACACCTACCAAGTGTTTCCTCCTGTCTGTCTGTCTACCTATTCCAATCTACCTAATTAGTTTTTTTAATTTGCATGAGCAGCGCTGGCACAAATTGTTACTCTCACTCAGGATTTTTCTACTTTATTATTCTAACATCTTTAGGATGCTAAATCTCCCTCAGTTTTCAATCAATCACCAACAAATTTCACATATAGAATACCTCTGGGCTGAATTATGTTACTCTGACTTTTGGTGCCAATCTGGATCACTGATGCGGAAAGATCCATGAAAAACGAGAATTTTTTTTTCAATCACTTATAACTTTGTCAATGTTCATGATTGTTTCAATCAATTTTTTAAAAATTTTGTTCAGGGCAGCAGGGTGCAACTTTTCCTTGACCTTCAATTGACAAAGGTCAGCTCACACAAATTACTGTGACTTTCGTCACAGTCTCTATCTACTTATTATTAATTTGTGCTAGCAGCATTGGTGCAAATTGTTACTCTCACTCAGAATCTTTCAACTTTATTATTATTATTATTATTATTATTATTAACCTAATGTGTTTTTAGGATGCTATTTCTCCCTCAGTTTTCAACCAATCTTCAGAGCAATTCCAGCGTTATGGACGCGACACTTGAACTCAAAATGGCAACAAATGACCCAGTGCATGTTTTATTGTCTCCCAGTATTTAAACAGGTGTTGCATATTTTAAGGCTGTACCATACTGGAGAAGTGATAGAACAAGAACAATTCCCATAGTACATCTAGGGCATGCCAGAAAATGCCAATAAAAGATGCGTTATGGATGTGACGGAAAAAGTATCACTTTTCTTGGGTGACTGTACATTTTTATCAAACTCTGTGAAATTGTAAACCTAATGTCGAAATGGAGATATCCATTTGATAGAGGGGTCCAAGGTGAATATTAAAAAATCTTTGTTTAAAATATTTTGCATTTCATGCAGAGTTTCGGAAGGAAAAGTCAGCGTTATGGATGTGACGAAATTCCGTTATGGATGTGACGCGTCTGAAATAGACATGGCATATGTTTAGAAAATCAGCAATTTAACCACCATAACCCTTTGAAAAACTCTCTAAATATCAGCTAAAACTATCAAAGTTCTTAAATAATATTTAGGATGGCTATTGTTTTGCTGTTTTGTGGATTTTAGCATACATTTCTGTGGCTTGTGGCAATAATATAGAATTGTACATGATCAAAGTTGATTTTAGCTTGGGGTTTACATTATAAGAAAGAAAGACTGACAGTGACATATTAGGTTGGTTACAAATTGGTTCAACTTATTCACATCTGTAAAATACAGGCCTAGGTGATATCTCTGGGAGTGGTTTTGATGTATTACATGTTGCTTTATTTTTGCATGGTGAGGTTGACATTTACATGGAATTGCCCATCACCAAATTTCACATGAAGAATACATCTGGGCTGAATTACATTGCTCTGACTTTTGGTGCTGATCTGGATCACTGAATCGGAATGATCCATGAAAAATGGGGGGGGGGGGGTTCCCAATCACTTATAACTGTCAATTTTTATGATTTTTAAAAAAAAATATTGTTCAGGGTGGCAGGGTGCAACTTTTCCTCACTAAGCGTCATTCTCCATCTCTTATCGTTCCGGATCTATAGGGTACAGTGACCAGATGTCCTGGTTTGGAACAGCTAGCGCAAATTACTGTGACTTTAATCAGTCTCGATCTAGTTTAAAAACATCTTTTTTCATACTTAACCAGGATTCAAACTTGGAACCTTCCGATTCTTAACCCAACACCTTAACCACTACACCAGCGACAACTGTGATGGAAGGAGTAAATATATTTTGAATTTATTCATGAATCCAGTCTTCAAATAGTTGACAATACAAAATCTTCTCAAATCCTAACCTTAGATATAGTAAGTCTGCCTAATACAAGTTGCAAATTATGAACTGGGTTAAAAATTCTAACCTACGTTGAAAAATTCCACCCGACCTAAAATTCGGACCTGTAACATAGACATATTTAACATGTTCTAGGGTGGAGGTTACCTGAAGTTTCACTGATGTTCCTTTATAATAGAAAATACATTTTTTAAAAATTCAAAAAGTGGGGTTTTTTTACATGCAAAGAATTCTCCCTTTTGTATCCATCACACCTCCGATGCCATATACTGCCTTCTCCAAATCAGGTATAACGATCAAGAGGTTCATAGCGTAGCTTTTTAAAAAATATATTTTTCTGCTGATTTTGCCGCCTTCAGTTTGTTGCATCAGACTTCACATTGTTTCTGTTGCTGTCACTAAACTATCGGTACATTTAAAACCCTGGGGAACGCAAACTTTTGCACTCAATTGTACGGAACACAGAATGCCCTTCTGTGACCTTTGTCAAGGGACTGACCTTGTTGGCCGTGAAGATGTCGGGGTTGTTGTTAAGGTGACGCAGGGCTTGGAGGGCGTGTTCGTGCTCCTGAAACTCCACAAAGCCGTAACCTAAGGAGTGACCCATCGGCTCGCCGCGCACCGGCTTCCTGTCATACATCACGCGACACTAAAAGAGAGACAGAAGGACAACAGTAGAGGTCCTTAATGCAGAAAGTTTGATTAGGACAACAAAAATTTTTAACAAATGTCACAAACATGATCAGATCAATTCCAGCATCAGGTCAACGCAATACTGCCATCTAGTGTTGATGCAAGGAAACCGTGCAATCTACTGTAATTCTGCTGCTGGACTTTATTTTAAAGGAATGCTTTCCAATCCTGTGGTGTTGTGTGGAATTTTTTGGGGGGAGATTTGTCCCAGATTTTCTCCCTAATTTGGTCATAGCCGATTCCCACCCACTAATCAGCTATCCTTATCACATGACCGATACCAACCAGGATCACATGCTTCCTCTAAGGCACATATATTACAGGCATTTACATGCAGGCGCTCTTATTCAGAGCGATGTACAACATACCCAGAGCAGCCTGGGGAGCAGTTGGGGGTTAGGTGCCTTGCTCAAGGGCATTTCAGCCATTCCTGCTGGTCCAGGGAATCAACCCAGCGACCTTTTGGTCTCAAAGCGACTTCTCTAACCATTAGGCCATGGCTTCCCTCATGAATCCAGCCAACTACATCTTTTCGAACAGCTGCTCAGACAACATCAGGGGTGGAGTCAGACACTCGGAGGAAAGCACTATCCGCCCACAGCCATATGCATGAGCGCACACAGACTGCCCATGATTGGCTAGTGTCACTTGTGATTGATAGGGGAGAGAGAGTTCATCACTTCTCCCCCCCTTCCTTGAGAGTACAGCCAATTTTGGTCTCGAGCTCCTGTGGCATGTTTGTGATTCGAACTCGCAGTCTCCAGATAAAAGGCGAACGCTTTTCCAAATGTTTTCTATATTTGCAATGTTAGTGAAGCGTCATGATATATTGCACGAGTTAATATATCTGTGCACTTGTATTTTCCTTCCACTTTTTCACATCAACACACAATAGCCAACTTGAACTGAAATGAATGTCAAAAAAAAAAGATGTCAAAAGAAAAAAAATCACTCTCCACCAGCAGCGAGTCAGTGGAGTTTAACCCACTGTCTCATCTATTGTACAAACCACAACACCAGAACTAATTTGACGTTCGGTCATGCTGAGTCACTGACGTGTAGTCTGTAATATAAAGGGCACTATAATTAAACACTTCCCAGCACTATAAACAGTAAGTACGCTGCATTGGTGGTGCCACGTCTTTATATGATATTATGCACTGTAGATGATACGTTCAAACTCTTTGCAATTTTACACTGTCGAACTCCTTTCTGATATTGCTCCACTATTTGTCGGCGCAGAATTAGGGGGATTGGTGATCCTCTTCCCATCTTTACTTCCGAGAGCCACTGCCACTCCAAGATGCTCTTTTTATACCCAGTCATGTTAATGACCTATTGCCAATTGACCTAATGAGTTGCAATTTGGTCCTCCGGCTGTTCCTTTTTTGTACCTTTAACTTTTCCAGCCTCTTATTGCCCCTGTCCCAACTTTTTTGAGATGTGTTGCTGTCATGAAATTTCAAATGAGCCAATATTTGGCATGAAATTTCAAAACGTCTCACTTTCGACATTTGATATGTTGTCTATGTTCTATTGTGAATACAATATCAGTTTTTGAGATTTGTAAATTATTGCACTCCGTTTTTATTTACAATTTGTACTTTGTCCCAACTTTTTTGGAATCGGGGTTGTAACTTTATACAAAACGTCCGACAAAATCATTTCCGCTTTGGATGTAAACGAACTGGCGAAATGACAGTAGCAATTTGTGAAAAATGCAATAATAATAATAATTCTTGGGGGAAAAAAAAGAAGAAGAAACCTTTATTTGTCACATGCACACTGCAAGCACAGTGAAATTCATCCTCTCCATTTAACCCATCTGAAGCAGTGAACACATGCGCACACACACCCAGAGCAGTGGCCAGCCGCACTAGAGCGCCCGGGGAGCAGTCAGGGGTCAGGTACCTTGCTCAAGGGCACTTCAGCCCAAGGCTGCCCCATGTCAACCTAACTGCATGTCTTTGGACTGTGGGGGAAACCGGAGCACCTGGAGGAAACCCACACAGACACGGGGAGAACATGCAAACTCCACACAGAAAGGCCCCTGCCGGCCACTGGGCTCAAACCCAGAACCTTCTTGCTGTGAGGTGACAGTGCTAACCACTACACCACCGTGCCACCCACGGCAAAAGAAGATACGCTCTTACCATGAAATACTTTCATTCCACAATTTGTTGCTTTTTTCTTTTGCCGTTTTGTTTTCAAGTAGTCTTTTATTTCGTCCTCGGTTGGTTCAGCAACATGCGCCGTCATTTTGTTTTTCTCTACTCACGGTATATGAGCTGATAGCCTAGTAGCCAATCGGAGCGCACAACTGCTCATATCCAGTGTATGTGGATAGAATAAACACTAATATACTTTGCCATTTGAGGCCAGTGTTTAACAAAATAAACAAACAAAAAAAAAAAAGTGTGTATAAGCATGGTAAAAGCTTGCTTCAAACAGGCAGCCCAAAAGAAACTGACTGGGTTGCATTATTTCAGAGTTTGTGGGTTGGTAGACTCTAGATACCCAACTGTATGTGCACAAGCACTGAAAACGAGGGTTATGTATATAACCGCGGTTCTATGAGTTTCGGATGACCGCCAGAGGCGGTGCTTTCAGCACATGGATATCCATCACACGAACGTGCAGGTCGAGTAATAGTAACAACAAAGTCACGTGTGACCTGGGTGACGTCACCCCGTGACCCCGGCATAAAAGACCGGTAAACCCAGGAAGTGACCTCTTGGCAAATCTTCTCGTGTACACTCCGAGTGACTGCCAAGCTCTGGCGGTCATCCGAAACTCATAGAACCGCGGTTATATACATAACCCTCGTTCTATTTCGTTTCTACTGACCGCCAGAGGCGGTGCTTTCAGCACATGGATGACTAATACCAACCAGGTCATGAGGAGTGCCTACCCGTACCCAGTGCTGCTGCGACGGGCCTGGAATGACAGCCGTCGCCACAGGATTATGTGGGACGACATTAAGACGGTAAAACCTGGTGAAGGTGCAGCTGGAAGCCCAGGAGGCTGCGCTGCATATGTCTGAAAGGGGCACGCCCTTCAGTGATGCCCATGAGGCCACCACGCCCCGTGCAGAGTGCGCCCTGACAGCCGGAGGAATCGGGAAGCCACTGTGCCTGTAGGCATGTAATATGGCCTCGACTATCCACTTGGATAGCCTCTGCTTAGAGAGCGCCAGACCCCTCGTTGGTCCTGTGTGGCACAGAAACAGGGCGTCACTCCTACGGAAGCCCTCTGTACGCGACACGTACACCCTGAGGGCGCGAACTGGGCACAAAAGTTCCGACCTCTCACCATGGCCCGCCTCGAACGCCGCAAGGCTAAGGGGCTGGTTGACGAAGGTAGCAGAGAGGGTCTTCGGGAGGAAAGAGGGGTTAGGCCACAGGGTGACCCCACTGTCGCCGGAGTGCCACTGCAGGCACTCCCCACTGACTGACAGCGCGTGTAGTTCCCCGACGCGCCTCGTCGATGTAATGGCCAGAAGAAAAGCAGTCTTCAGGGAGAGCCATGAAATGTCTGCCGTGAGCAGGGGCTCAGAACGGTGCGTCGCAGAGAGCCTGCAGCACCAATGAAGGTCCCATGTGGGTACCCGGCTCCGTCGGGGGGGTCTCAACCGGAGAGCACCCTTCAAGAAACGTGCCACCAAGGCGTGGGACCCCACGGTCCTTCCCCCAACTCTGGCATGCTGAGCAGGGATGGCAGCTGCATAGACCTTGATGGTGGCAGGGGTAAGACCCTTATCAAGCAGAGACTGGCGGAACAGTCGAATGGTCGGCAGGGGGCAGCATGTAGGCTCCTCCCCCTGAGTTAAGCACCAGTTGGAGAAAAGCCTCCATCTGTTGGCATAGAGGGCATTGGTGGGGGGTGCCCGAGAGCTTGCAATGGTGTTGACCACTGCCGGCTCACAAGGACCTTGCAGGGGGTCCGGCCCTTCAGCGGCCATACCCAGAGCTGCAGACGGGCTGGATCCGGGTACCAGATCTGCCCTCCCAGCTGTGATAGCAGGTCAGTCCTCACTGGCAGGCACCAGGGGTCGCCGTTCAGAAGTTGCAGCAACTTGGGAACCACACTCGGCCCGGCCACCGGGGGGGCGACAAGCAGCAGCCCGTGGTGGTCCATCGCAACCCTGTGTAGGGTTGGCACGATCAGCAGCAGAGGGGGGGAGGCATACAGCAGTTGCCTCGGCCAAGCATGCGCCAGCGCATCCTGGCCCAGGGGACTGGGGCCGTGGAGGCTGAACCACAGAGGGCAGTGTGTCGACTCCTGGCAGGCAAAGAGGTCCACCTCTGCCCTGCCAAAACGTTCCCAGATGGCGAGAACCACCGCTGGGTTGAGTCTCCATTCTCCGGGATCGGGGTCCCGGCGGGACAGCAGATCTGCTGCCCTGTTGGCAGTGCCTGGCAAGTACATGGCACGCAGGCTCAAGAGATGTCGATGGGCCCACCGCAGAAGTTGGCCAGCCACTTCCAAGCACTGGAGGGACTTTGTGCCTCCCTGGTGGTTGATGTAGTACACTACCGTGGCGTTGTCCGTCCGCACCAGAACGTGTCTGCCGGTCAGGCCTGGGAGGAAGTGCTGTAGGCCGAGGAACACAGCCCGTAGCTCCAGCACGTTGATGTGCTGCGCCCGTGCAGCACCGGGTGGAGGTGGAGACCGTTGAACCACCTCTGAAGCGGCGTAAGTCCAGAAGTCCCAGCGGGACCAGAGAGGAGGCTGCCGTAAGCATGCCCAGCAGGCGCTGAAAGGTCTTCAGGGCGAGTGACCTACCCCGTCCGAAGCAGCCAAGCAGTAGGCGGATGTTGTGGATCCTGGTCTGGGAGGGAGTTACCATCAACGACCTCGAATCCAGGTGCATGCCCAAGAAAGTCGTCTCCTGGCTGGGCACCAGCGAGCTCTTCTTGTAATTCACCCTGAGCCCCAGCTCTACGACATGCGAGAGCACAGTCGCAATGTTGGTGCGGGCCTGAGCTGCTGACCGTGAACAGACAAGCCAGTCGTCCAGGTAAGGCAGGACACGCAAACCCCTTGCCTGAAGTAGTGCCGATGCCGCACAGCCGGTGAACACACGGGGTGCCAGCGATATCCCAAAGGGCAGAACATTGAACTCGAAAGCCTGGCCCTCGAAGGCAAACCGCAGGAACTGCCTGTGGTGTGGCACAATGGGAGCATGGAAGTAGGCGTCTTTCAGGTCGAAGGTGACAAACCAGTCGCCCGCCTGGATGTGGTGTAAGACATCCACTGTACGCAGCATGCGGAATCTCATGGTCCTCAAGTGGGAATTGAGGGACCTCAGGTCGAGGATCGGGCGGATACCGCCGTCCTTCGGAACCAGAAAATACCTGGAGTAGAACCCACCTTGCTGTCTCTGCCTGTCGACGGGAGAGACTGCTCCTTTCTCCAGGAGGGTGGCGATTTCCTGCCGGGGGACGAGGGACTTCCCCGGATGGCTCACGGTGGTGTGTTTGACCCCATGAAACGTGGTGGACGGCGGCAGAACTGGGTGCGGTAACCCTCGGTGAGGGTCACCAGCACCCAGGGGTCAACGCTCTCCAGCTTTGGAGCTGTTCGCTGGAAAAGCGGCCGACCGCCGGCGCGCTGATGTCAGCGCCGTCCAGAGCGCCCCCGTCGGTCACCATGGGGCGACGAGGAGTGGACTGGGTGTAGGGGGCGGCACCGCGGGTCCGGGAGGTGGTGGGGCGGTGAAAGTCATCAACCCGTCTGGTCTCCTGGCGGGTGCGTGGCCGAGACAGAGTCGGTGTAGGCCCCCTGAAGGACTGGGCAGCATTGCCATGGTGGTGGGCCTGGCGGGGGCCAGCGAACTGCTGTTACGCCTAGATGACCTGGGCACTCCGATCCAGGGCTTGCTGAGTGGCTTCGCCAAACAGCTCCCCGGGGACAACAGGGAGAGAGTGCAGCACACGCCGGTCGGGCTCGGCCAGAGGGGACTGTGCCCGCCATATCTGCTGGCGGCCGAGGGTGAGATACGACATCAGCCGGCCCAGTTCCCGCGACGAGTAGGCAAAGGCCTGGAGCCGCGTCACACAGCTCCCGTGATGCCGCGCTCGTCCCCTCCAGCGTCTGGGGGTCCATGACACCTGGCTGGCAGAAGGGAACTTAAATAGGGCGAGAACGCTCCAAGTAAGTAGCCCAAAATAAACTATCAGGCGGAAATAAAAAATAAACGACCGGGCGAACACACCCGTGGTCGGGAATATTAACAAGGATGGCGCCGTGCGCTACAGAACTGATAAACAGCGGCGAGAAACACTGCTTTAATTTAAATGAATGAAAACCGCTTATCTGAGCGACAACAAACCGGCCTCCAGCAGCGAGGACACGCCTCGGGGGGCTAGTCAGCTAACTCCACCGAGCGAGAGCGCTCAGCTTAACGGAGTAACAAACAATACGAATAAAACACACAAGACAGCCGGCCCGTGAGCAGGCCGGAGACAAGGCTACACAAAACAAGCGGTTGATAATATTAACAAGGATAGGCACTGTGCGCCACAGAACTGATAAACAGCGGTGAGAAACACCGCTTTAATTTAAATGAATGAAAGCCGCTTCTCAATGTTGGGCATCTGCAGGAGGCCATAGGTAGGGGTGTCCTGCATTGCCGCCAGGGCCCTGCAGTCACTAGGGAGGTGGGAAGGCATCTAGGGTCCGCCCAACACCTCTGTAACTCCTCGATGTATGAAGCCGAGGGCGGAACAGACAACGAGGAAGGCTATGTGGGACCTCTGAAGGAAGCGCTCTGATGCTGGGCCACCGGGGCGTGTCCAACCCCAGACGGGCCAATGCAGCCCTCAGCGTTGGCTGGATGGATGAGCATCCGCCTTCCGACGCTGCCACGGTGCCATGGCTGGTGGTCTGGGAACCGGCCGGAGAGGTGGAGCCGTGACCATCGGACCCACCGCAGTCAAAGCTCTCCGAAGCCCGGATCGACAGTTCATCCAGGCCGCGTGCATCAACGGCCGGTGACAGAAGCGGTGGTGATGGTGAACAGTCGGGCTGCCAGGCAGAAGGGGTGGCTGCGGGAACACTGCCCCCTGTGGCGGAGGCTGAAGATTCGCCAGCAGGGCCTTCATCTCCTCCAGCTCGGTGGACATCACCTCCACCTTCTGAGCCAAATCGCCCGAGCGCTTCTTTTTCGCCTTAGAAGCGAAGACGTGTGGGGGAGCCCACGGCGCTTGCTGGGCCCCGCTGCTGCAGCCGACACCGTGTCCTGTCCCCCCGAGGCCCGGGGGATGTCAGACGGAGAATCCAGCCGAGCCAGCCTGGCGGTCCGCGCAGCCACGCTCAGGCACATGCAGTCTGCGCAGGCCATGTCCGTTAGCCCCTGCCGCAGGTGATCAATACCCAGGCATGAGGGGCACTCGCGGTGGCCGTCCTCCGGTTCGAGGGGGACCGGCAGTTGGCGCAGCGAGAGAAGAGGTCCATGACGCCTGGCTGGCAGAGGGGAACTTAAAAAATAGGGCGAGAACACCCCCAAGTAAGCAGCCCAAAATAAACAATCAGGCGGTAATGAAAAACGACCGGGCGAACACACCCGTGGTCGGGAATATTAACAAGGATAGGCGCCGTGCGCCACAGCACTGATAAGCAGCGGCGAGAAACACCGTTTTAATTTAGATGAATGAAAACCGCTTACCTGGGCGACAACAAGCCAGCCTCCAGTGGCGAGGACACCGCCCCGGAGGGCTAGTCAGCTAACTCCACCGAGCGAGAGCGCTCAGCTTAACGGAGTAACAATACGAATACAACCCACAAGACCGCCGGCCTGTGAGCAGGCCGGAGACAAGGCTACACAATATAAGGCGGTTAATAATATTAACAAAGATAGGCGCAGTGCGCCACAGAACTGATAAACAGCGGCGAGGAACACCGCTTTAAATTAAATGAATGAAAACCGCTTACCTGAATGAGGACAAGCCGGCCTCCAGCGGTGAGGACACCGCCCCGGAGGGCTAATCAGCTAACTCCACCGAGCGAGAGCGCTCAGCTTAATGGAGTAACAACCAATACAACACACAAGACCGCCGGCCTGTAAGCAGGCCGGAGACAAGGCTACACAAAATAAGGCGGTTAATAATATTAACAAAGATAGGCGCAGTGCGCCACAGAACTGATAAACAGCGGCGAGAAACACCGCTTTAAATTAAATGAATGAAAACCGCTTACCTGAATGAGGACAAGCCGGCCTCCAGCGGTGAGGACACCGCCCCGGAGGGCTAATCAGCTAACTCCACCGAGCGTGAGCGCTCAGCTTAACGGAGTAATAAATCAATACGAATACAACACACAAGACAGCCGGCCTGTGAACAGGCCGGCGGCGAGGCTACACAAAACAAGGTGGTTAATAATATTAACAAGGGTAGGCGCCGAGCGCCGCAGAACTGATAAACAGCGGCGAGAGGAACGCCGCTTAATTTAAATAAATGAAACCCGCTTACCTGAAGCGAAAACAAGCCGGCCTCCAGCGGTGAGGACACCGCCCCGGAGGGCTAATCAGCTAACTCCACCGAGCGAGAGCGCTCAGCTTACGGAGTAATAAATCAATACGAATATAACGACAAGAAGAAAAGAGTTGGTGGACTTAGCGCAGTTTCTTGGAGGGTGCGTAAGCACAGCCCCAACCCTACGGGTAACGAAACTACCACAGCGCTTTGTCCAAATTTCAATCCAACTCGCAACCTGCAAACGCGAGAAGATGTAAGAGGTCACTTCCTGGGTTTACCGGTCTTTTATGCCGGGGTCACGGGGTGACGTCACCCAGGTCACACGTGACTTTGTTGTTACTATTACTCGACCTGCACGTTCGTGTGATGGATATCCATGTGCTGAAAGCACCGCCTCTGGCGGTCAGTAGAAACGAAATAGAACTGAGTTTTTCATATGTCCCCTTCAAAAGGGAAAAAAAAAAAATCCAAAAACCATGACCCATTAATTAAGACCCGCTTATTCAGACTTATTTTTGCTTAGGTAGGTGTCTCTGTGTGTGTGTGTTGGGACTTGTTACCTCCTTGATACGGACACCTTTTCCTCTCCCTGCGGCGGATAGACAGAGTTTAAAGAGATGCTTGCGGTCCACATTTTTGGGAAGGTTGTGAACACACAGCCGCGTTTGAGACACAAACACGTTCACGTCCTTCAGCTTTGCCTTCTTCAGCTCTGCAAACTAGACACACACAGCACTAGCTCACTAAATAAGAACAGACCTTACACAGCCTCTAACATGCTACAGCTTTAGAGTTTTAGCTTTGAAATTAAAATCAAACTATCCAGGAAGTCACAAGGAAAACGTCAAGGTAAGGTGAGTGCACTTGGCTGTGCCGGCTGACCTACCCTCGCCCTCTTGGCCATATCAGAGTCAGAAACGCCTTCTGCTGCTTTGGTTCCAGCACGGATCACTGGATACAGGAAGAGGTAAAAAGAGGAAATCAAAATGTGGAAGTGAAGAAATAAAAATGTGAGGTGTATCAGAAATATTGAGGTTAAATCTGCTTTTCCTTACACACACACACAGAGAGTGTATCAAAGCATCAAAGAGTGAAAACAGTTTCTTTGTACAGAAGATTACTCAGCTGTATATTTTAAAGCATATTATTCAATAACTCCTATGCATGATTCATTGTTACCTCCGTGATGAGGGTCATGTTTTTAGTGCATTTTGTTTGTCTGACTTCAAGCAGGATTGCGCACAACCTCATCTCATCTCATCTCATCTCATTATCTCTAGCCGCTTTATCCTTCTACAGGGTCGCAGGCAAGCTGGAGCCTATCCCAGCTGACTATGGGCGAAAGGCAGGGTACACCCTGGACAAGTCGCCAGGTCATCACAGGGCTGACACATAGACACAGACAACCATTCACACTCACATTCACACCTACGGTCAATTTAGAGTCACCAGTTAACCTAACCTGCATGTCTTTGGACTGTGGGGGAAACCGGAGCACCCAGAGGAAACCCACGCGGACACGGGGAGAACATGCAAACTCCACACAGAAAGGCCCTTGCCGGCCCCGGGGCTCGAACCCAGGACCTTCTTGCTGTGAGGCGACAGCGCTAACCACTACACCACCGTGCCGCCCTGCGCACAACCCACCAACCCGATTTTCATGAAACTTGGTGGAAGGGTGGAGCTCGGGCCATGGAAGAACCTTTTACATTTTGAAGCCGATCAAAGTCACGGGGCAGATCCACGAATTTTCACTTTCACGAATGTAGCGAGATACAGCATTTGGCCTTAGCGGAAGTCTGCACTCAACAAAGCCATACATCTTATAATCCAGTAGATGGCAGTAAAGTTCAATAGTAACAAAACATAGCCAATGTAGAAATACGATGACTCCATAATCTCAATCCACATTCACATAGTTCTAATAGTTTTGGAAATACTTCCAGACATAAGTGGTTTTGC
Source organism: Neoarius graeffei (assembly GCF_027579695.1). Taxonomy (NCBI): domain Eukaryota; kingdom Metazoa; phylum Chordata; class Actinopteri; order Siluriformes; family Ariidae; genus Neoarius; species Neoarius graeffei. The sequence continues at coordinate 37,275,403 of NC_083574.1, read as the reverse complement.
GGATGCAGATTTGCACACCATAGAAGAGTCGGCTGTTGTCCTTGGTGGAGAGCTGCGCTCTCCGAGTGCTCTTCCAGTTTACAGTGAAACCAATATAAACTATACGTAGTTATGAGACCCACCAACAGGTCTGAGAGTTTAGGGAGTTTCCAATACATTTTATTATTGCTCTTCAGAGACGTTCCACAAGCGCCGGCAACCGGCGATTTTCTCCGCCTACACAGACGGTCTGCGCCGGCTACTTGATCCCAGGGAGAGGAAAAAAAAAAAAAAAAACCTTGCCTTTCAACGTTCAAGCGATTTATATCGTCTTCACTGCAAATCCAATTATTCCACCAAGAAATTGTCTTCGATTCAGGTCTAGTACGACCAGAAGCAACATCATATTTGTTGATCGATTCTTGCGCTCTGATTGGCTGAGCCGGACCACGTGACCACACTGTAGCGGATGTAGTCATGTTACAGAGCCAGGCAGCGTACTACAGAGGGGAACTGAGAAAGCCAAGCACACACATCTGGAGGGAAATTTCATACAGATGTTGCAAGTATTTTACAGGGAAATGGTGAGTAATTTATTAGCCGAGAATGCACCAGAAGGCATGTAAATTTCAAAAATTTCTAGGGGGAGGGGCAGAGGAAAAAAAAAAAGGTTATGCCAGGGTAACAATTTTGAAAAAGGTGCAGCTTTGGAACACATTTTTAGTGACAGTAGTTGGATAACATCTTTCAAAACCCCAGTTTCTTCATTCTAGTTCATTATAGCCCTTTTTCATTTCCTTGCATTCTCTCAACACAAATGTTATGTTTTTCTGGTTTAAATATTGAATCATGCTCTTACAGTCCCTTTTAGCATTTGACCTATAATTTGCTTATTTATAAGATTTAATAGAACTGGTGGTAAGACTGTAAAATTGTAGCACGCTCTTGGCTTTACAGTTAAAACCACTTTCCCAGACTCCGAGCCATGTTCTTGGCTGCACTTACAGCCCTCTCTGGCGAGGTAGAGGTTCCTGGAGCCTTTGTGAGTTTTCACTCTCTTGCTCTTCAGTTTGGAAGCGTCCTCTCTGCTCACTGCCAGCACGATGTTCAGCTTCCTCCCATCCACCCTCACACCGCCAGCCTGCAACACACACAGCACGAATCGGACACGGAGCCAGAACAAAGCACAGGAAACTACAAGGCTGAGAGAAAACCTTCACACACACACACTCATCTGGACTCACCTCTGATTCCGTCTGTGCTGCTGTTAGACATTTCTCTGCTGCCTCTTTTGTTTTGAACTGAGCAAATGCACAGCCTGGACAAAAAATTAAATAAATAAATAAATAAATAAATAAGAGTGAGGGTAGAGACAGGGCTTGTCTGATACTCTGGTGCACCATGGTGGTCCTACAGCCAGCCATCAATATACACTGAGTGCAAAATTATTAGGCAAGTGAGTATTTTGACCACAACATCCTTTTAATGCATGTTGTCCCACTCCAAGCTGTTTAGGCTTGAAAGCCTACTACCAATTAAGTATATCAGGTGCTGTGCATCTGTGTAATGAGAGGGGGTGTGGTCTAATGACATCAACACCCTATATCAGGTGTGCATAATTATTAGGCAACCTCTTTTCCTCTGGCAAAATGGGTCAGAAGAGAGATCTGACAGACTTTGAAAAGTATAAAATTGTGAGATGTCTTGCAGACGGATGCAGCACTCTTGAAATTGTGAAGATGTTGAAACGTGATCACCGAACAATCAAGCGTTTCATTGCAAATAGTCAACAGGGTCGAAAGAAGCGTGTGGGGAAAAAAAAGGCGCAAAATAACTGCACATGATCTGCGGAAAATCAAGCGTGAAGCTAACAAGCAGCCATTAGCATCCAGTTCTACCATATTCCAGAGTTGCAACATTCCTGGAGTGTCAAAGAGTACAAGGTGTGCAATACTGAGGGACATGGCCAAGGTAAGGAAGGCTGAAAAACGACCACCACTGAGTAAGGCACACAAGATAAAACGTCAAGACTGGGCCAAGAAATATCTTAAGACTGATTTTTCTAAGGTGCTGTGGTCTGATGAGATGAGAGTGACTCTTGATGGGCCAGATGAATGGGCCTGTGGCTGGATCAGTAATGGGCACAGAGCTCCACTCCGACTCAGACGCCAGCAAGGTGGAGGTGGAGTACTGCTATGGGCTGGTATCATCAAAGACGAGCTTGTTGGACCTTTTCGAGTTGAGGATGGACTCAAACTCAACTCCCAGACCTACTGCCAGTTCCTGGAAGAAACCTTCTTCAAGCAGTGGTATAGGAAAAAGTCAGCATCTTTCAAGAAGAACATGATTTTCATGCAGGATAACGCTCCATCTCATGCGTCCAAATACTCCACTGCATGGCCAGCCAGTAAAGGTCTGAAAGGTGAAAAAATAATGACATGGCCCCCTTGTTCACCTGACCTAAACCCCATAGAGAACCTGTGGTCCATTATAAAACGTGAGGTCTACAAAGAGGGAAAACAGTACACCTCTCTGAACAGCGTCTGGGAGGCCGTGGTTGCTGCTGCACACAATGTTGGTCGTGAACAGATAAAGAAATTGACAGAATCTATGGATGGAAGGCTTTTGAGTGTCCTCATGAAGAAGGGTGGCTATATTGGTCACTGATTTGTTTTTGTTTTGTGTTTGAATGTCAGATATGTTTATTTGCAAATCTGGAGTTGTCATATCAGTGTACCTGGTGAAAATAAATAAGTGAAATGGCTACATATTTGTTTTTTATTAAGTTGCCTAATAATTCTGCACAGTGAAAGTTACCTGAACACATACATATTCTCCTAAAATGGCCAAAACTAAAAACACCCCACTCTAACTTCCATACATATTCAGCTTTGATATTTATGAGTCTTTTTGTTTGATTGAGAACATAGTTGTTGTTCAATAATAAAACTAATCCTCAAAAATACAACTTGCCTAATAATTCTGCACTCCGTGTACATTTATAGATAAGAGCTAAAATATCTCATCTCATTCTCTGTAGCCGCTTTATCCTGTTCTACAGGGTCGCAGGCAAGCTGGAGCCTATCCCAGCTGACTACGGGCGAAAGGCGGGGTACACCCTGGACAAGTCGCCAGGTCATCACAGGGCTGACACATAGACACAGACAACCATTCACACTCACATTCACACCTACGGTCAATTTAGAGTCACCAGTTAACCTAACCTGCATGTCTTTGGACTGTGGGGGAAACCGGAGCACCCGGAGGAAACCCACGCGGACACGGGGAGAACATGCAAACTCCGCACAGAAAGGCCCTCGCCGGCCACGGGGCTCGAACCAGGACCTTCTTGCTATGAGGTGACAGCGCTAACCACTACACCACCGTGCCGCCCCGCAAAAATATTATTCATCAAATTGAAATATATTTACATAACTAGTGAGGGGTTTTTTTTGTGTGTGTAAGAAAACACATCACTATTTGAGTCCTGTGTTTACATCAAATACCTTTGAGTCGATTCTAAGTAACATTTTGTGAAAAGCTGATTGGACGGTTTCAATATGAGGTTATTTATGATAAGACAGAACTTTATTCATTCCCAAGGAAATTCTTGTACCGCAGGCTGCTTAAAAATTACAAACTGCTTATTAACTGAGTGCAAGATCTTTTTGTACAGTCCGTACTGTCAAGACCGAGGTCTGACATTTTCCTATAAAAACCGAGCAAGCGAGGTTAATAAGGAGTTTATTATATGGCTTTTTTATTTCTAAGATTAAAATAGACGGTCGCTATAATGAGGCATGGCATTGCTTTCAGGTCATGTCATACTTATAACATAGTTGAGTCACGCATGCAGAATAAACGGCTCGTGGTTTCAAAACTGAATTTGTTAGCGGTTTCTGAACGCTCTTCGTTGTTCATTTCTTGAATAACTCAGCGACTCGGTTATCTTTTGTGTTTCAGCCATTTTTGATTCCCAATTAATCTTTTATTGTCATTTTGTTTTTTGCAACATTGAAAGCCAGTGTCTTGGAAAGAAAGTTCAGAATCGCCTACGGGCATTACAGGAAAATGCTGCCTGCCAAGGAACCAATCAGAGTGCACGATTTTATCGGAAGTACATGGATTACCAGGGCTTTGAACCAGAATTTTTTTCCTATTGGTTCGTTCCGAACAGAAACGGAATTTTAACGTTTCCGGTTTTGGGTTCCACCATTAAATAGACGTTCCCGAACCGGTTAGAACAAAAAAAATTTCGTTCCCGGAACGGTTAATTACGTTCCCTGTCAGCTGTTTAACAAATGGCTATAAAATGATGTCTCTGTCTCATCCAGCTTAAGCCAAATGTAGGCTAATTCTATTACAACCTTCATTAAATAAGACAAGAAATAATTCAAAACAATTATTATTTCAAATGTTGGCGATTTGGATTCTCAGTATGTCTTCCCATCTACACAAACAGAAAAAGTGCCAAAAATGAAAGATAATTCATTTAGTGTGTTACCAAAGGCTAGTCAGGCCCTATAGAGGGCTTTCCACAAGCGCCGGCTGCCGGCCATACAGCCGGCACACAATTAAGTCCAGCCGGCTACTTTAATGACTATTATTTTTGTAGCCCACAGGTTCTAAATATTAATTTTCGATTTTAATAAAATTAAATGTTTATCTAACGGACTGACAATGTCAAACTGAACCGCACTCATTTAAATTGTGATTCGCGCTGTTTGTACCGATAATAACCACAAATTCCCCGCCGACTTCGCTGATCCGCGGCCCCGACATGCGGTGTGCGCGTGCGCGCACTCGGCGGAGGCAGTAGTGTGCGCGCACGCACTCGGCAGAGTTTATTTTGTGTTTAACACCCCCCCCGGCTGGCTACTTATTTGTCATGGCTGGCTAGTATGAGCCTTAGTGGAAAGCCCTGTATGCATTGACAGGCTAACAGAGGTTAACGTCATTTAATGTTCGCGAGCCTCTCATTAACGTGGACAAATATATTGATATCGTGTTTGAAATTGACGTTTTTGAATAACGATAGACTGCAATATTTACCTCTTATTTAAGATGTGGAGGCGTGATAGTAGTCCACCCTCCCGCTCTCTACATTCAGTCAGCGAACGTCACACAGGAACTGAACCCCAGCGGGTCATAGAAACTTGCGCAGGAGAAGAATGACTTTTTTATTTGTAGGCTACGGAAACTTTGAGGAACGAAATAAAAACCGGTATTAACCGGTTACCATTATTTTTAATAAGCGTTTCTGTTCCGGAACATAAAAAAATAATAAAGTTTCTGGTTTCGTTTCTGTTCCATGTGAAATAGAAAAAGTTCCCGGTTTTCGTTTTCGTTCCTTGAACCGGTTCAAAGCCCTGCTTAGAACTGATAACTTTATCATCAATTAATTAATGGATTAAGATATTCAATTTATTGCACTTTCTTTCCATTGCTTCCGTATATTATTTTTTTGTGGCAAACCACACAAATGCAAGCGCCTGGAATGTTTAGTTTTTTGCACCATGAACTAAATGACTTTCCGTTTTCACCTATTTCGTACAGCCAAGCCCACCTCCACTTGTTTTTTACACCTTTATCGATGGCAGACACATCAGTGCCTTCTTTCATGTAAAGCGCATCCATGCTGCCGAAACCGAAAGCAGAATGACATGCTCCTCTATGCTCGACGTCAATATAGAAAAAAGTTTGGATCTTCGCTTAAATTAAAATTGGGGTTTGACCTTACTTTGTGTTGAATACGACTTCAAAAACAATTCAAGATTTTATTAAGAGAAATATTGTGGCCAACACGAGTGTTAAGTTACCTAAAAGATCGCATGAAGTTGGCTGCTATCTACTTTGCATTCGTTCTCATTTTCCTCCATCATTTCATAGGCCAGAAACAGATGTTTTGATGTAATTTAACTTAGTAGGCTATGATTATTATTTAACCGTAGTCTTCTAGAAATTTTGACTGTTTGGGGCATTGAACGCTGGTGTATGATTTTCAGGGAATAAAGTTTAGCGCATGTCGGAGCATCACTGCGCTCGCAGCCTCCAACTCCTCAAACGTCCTTTAAATTGTGATATAACGTAGGCTATAAGGCACGGTTCTAACATACCTTACACATTGGCCTAACGAAAATAATAATTGTTGGGGCGTCTGCTGATTTGTTAGCTATAAATTTAGGTCTAATTACTTCTGACAGTCTGCAAGCATTGCACCGTCGGGTCTGCAAGTCTGGCTGAAGCAGAGGAGCGGGCTTTCCGGGGTTTATTTTTTCGTTTTTTTTTTACATGCTCTATTTCTATATGCCCAAGTTTGAACTAAGTCATTTTGGCAAGATTTAATTTAATACAAAACAGAAATGGTCAGACACAAGCACGCCAAGCACATGGGAATGTATTTTGCCAATTTTGACAGCGCATGGTTTTTTTAATGCCGCACTGTAGACAGCGAACGTTTAAACATGATCAAACATAGGAAATGAACGACACAAAGCATGGCTCAAAAACAAAAAAGTTAAATAAACCCTGCTGATAGTTGATGGTGTTGCAACACATCAGTGTTATAACCCAGTCTCTACCCAACCACCCGTCATTTTAATTCTCCTCGGATCAGCACCGACCTCACATTTGGCCTTGGGAGAGTTCAGTTGACGGAAATCCGTCACACGACGGAAAACTTTAATCCATGGAAGTAGCTATGGCATATAATATCATCATAAACAAGAGTAATGGAAAAAAAATATTTTATATATCATCTCTCTCTCTCTCTCACACACACACACACACACACACACACACACACACACACACACACACACACACACAAAAAACACACCACCACATTACCCCAGTGCCTAACAGGATAACAATTAAAGTAAGATACATTTAGTATAAGTAAGTAAACTATAAAAATATTAAAAGTTGAAACGTAAGAAAGTAGCATTATACGTGAAAGTCATATTGGCAATGATACTACAAAGTAGTAAAAAGTGATTAACACTAAAGAGTAATGTTGCACATAAGATTTCGAAGTAATATTAAAGGCGTCACGCAGTGGCGATAAAAGTCGCATTATTCTGCACCAGAATGCTTTCGAGATTTGAAATAAATTGACCGTCGATTTTTCAAAAGCTTCCCGCGGTTGTAATCGGTCCTTATTTGGTAATGCCCATCACTTGAAATTTCCCGCGTTCGCAGCGCCCCCTCTCGGTCAATGGAACAGCTGCGTGACGTCATACCAGTAACCACTCGGTGCAGTTGCAATGACGGACACACCAGAAAATAGGAGCGATGCTGAGGAAATTAGCTTTGATTTTACCAATACAGAAGAAGAAAATGGCCCACAAGTAGAGATTTTGACAGCTGAATGTCCTGGTGGTATCCAGCCTTACAGATTTGAACCTGAGCGCTCATCTTCAGAAGAAAATGAGGACAGTTCTGACGACGACAGAAACGAAGACGAGAATTAAGAAGACCGGTGACTTGAAGACTTGTTTTGGTTGGTTTCTCTTACTAAATCACTACTTGTGTGTATTTTTAAAGACCATTTTCACTTGAATTAGAATGCTGTGTGATTAATCTATGATTATGTGTAATACTGATAGCTGTAGGGGGTGAAAGTATAGCTAGAAAGATTGAATTCTAGCAACTTGACAGCTTGCGATCTCGCGAAATGCAGTGGGCCTTCTGATACAGTAGACCCCTTGATATTCCAGTTTTCATCATTTTCCTTTTATTGCGGTTGATTTTAACTTGATATTCAGTATGTTATAGGCTGGGAGTATTGAGCTTTGTATTGTATTGTTTAGTAAACGTACAATCGTCAGTAATAAGTGATAATTATTAGTTAAAGGCAGCTCTGTGGCATAAATCTTTCAATTAATCTTCTGTCATCCATTTGCTAAAATTATGTGCCACATGTTATCAAGACAACACTTCATGTGACAAAGAAAGATATGACAAATACATAAATGTATGAAAATCATTTTGTACAATTAATGATTGATACACAGAAACACTTAAAACGTGCTTTTAAAAAAATATTTTTTTCTATCAATACCTAGCCATGACCTTGAAATCAGATCCATTGATAACAGTCACAAATAGTGTTCAGTGTTCGTTGTTACAGCCAAACACAATACACCGATTAGGCATTTTGTATCACAGAATATTAATACATCATTTCATAGTGTTTTGAGTGTTCAAAACTATCCACAAACTGAATAAATCCACAAAATCCGCAATGTAAACAACTCTGGTAAACGCACGCTATAGAGAAAACATGGTGACAGGCCAGCATCACCCAAGGGAGGTTACTGGTATGACGTCACACATAAGTTGACCTAGTTAACGGCTGGTTGCCTAAATTTGGCTGTGCGCGTCAACTTTAAATGCTTGTAGCGGGCGCATCGTGACACTGAGATCGCGGGAAACCGAGGGGCTTGAATAACCCACCAAACCCGACATTTTGACACATGATATAGCCTGATTGCTGAAATTACCGCACGACGCCTTTAAAGACCGCAGTGCACCTCAGCGAGACCTGACAGTTCTCTGACCTGCTGAGGGCCACCAGAGCGTTTACGGTCATTAGAGTTGTAACGAGTTTTGTAAGTCAAACACAGAAGCACCAGGACAGCCTTCTTTCATTTGTAGTGACGGACAGGAAACGTCTGTGCGACTGCTTGGTGGAAACTGTTGAATGTTACAATGGTTCCAAACTGAAAGAATCTCCAAATTGCATCAACAGCAATTCAAAACATAAAAAAATTATTCTTTTATCAGTTAGCACAAATTATTATTGTTCATATTTATTATTATTTGAATGCACATTAAGCAAGTTTGAGATAAATCAAAATTAACCTGCATGAGAAATCTGAATAATAACAGGGTCAGGATGTCGGTCTCATTAAAACTACTTTTAAATGTCGCAAAATTTTGGCAAAAACAAACTTTAACTGGCAAAAGCAACATGACGGTGTGTGAACGTGACCATCCCAGTTGGGAAAACAGAAAAATGTACCACCTAAATTTGACATCAGTAGAATGAAATCTGATCCTATTGTAGCCGGAACTAAATACAAAGACAATAGTTATGCATACTATTAACTTAATGTGAAGATTAACAGATGGTCAACAGAATTTAAGGGTTTTTTTTTTCTAAAAGATTGTGTATGTTTTTAGTCTTTTTTATTTGTAATTATTTGTATCTGTACATGCACGACCCCACCAGCTCTGCTGATCAACTTATCGTGTTTAAATAAAGTTATTCACTCATTACGAGTTAGAAAATTATCCATCCGTTGAGTTCCCCGACGTCTCAGACTACCTGGTGCTGCAGACATCGTTCTACACGGGGACACAGATGAAAACCTGGAAGAGCATGGAAGAGAACAACTTTTTATATGTGGCTGGGTTAAAGATCTGCGGATCAGGACACTACAAAGGGGTGTTCACACGGCAACTTTTACTCCGGTGTAGCACCGGGGCTGCCCCGGTAGAGCGTTCACACGGTACAAAGTTATACCGGTGTAGCCCCTGAAAGCTGCTTAAACCGGTGCAAATCTAACCCTGCTCGGGAGGTGGTTTAAGAAATTTACTCCGGAGTAAATGCTAGTTTGCGGGGCAGCACCGATATAAAATGGGCCGTCTGAACGCTACAGGGGTAGACTCGCTACGCGTGAGGAGAGCTGATTACATACAGGCATTGCATAATTTGCATCCTGGTATTTTGCGCTTCCAAAATGGCGAATATCAACAACAGAACTGCGTGTCTTCCAGTGTTGCCAGGTTGGGCAGTTTTAAGTGCATTTTTGCGGATTTGAACATATTTTGGGCTGGAAAACGTCAGCAGTATCTGGCAACACTGGTGTCTTCATCCAGGTTGTTTTCCCGGCGCTTGGTGATGCCATGACAACCGGGAAAAGGAAGTACATTTTCACGCATGCGCATATTTCATTTCCGCATTATTACTATCGTATAGCACGGTTGCAAAAACTGCCGTGTGAACGCAAGTGGGGCTGCACCGGTGCTAACACGCTTCTCTCTAGTAAGCAGGTTTGTGACGTGTGAACGCTCCAAAAAATTTACACCGGTGTAAGATATATCGCAACAAAATACATCAGTGCAGCATCGATGCAAATATGTGCCATGTGAACACCCCTCAAGATAAACCCTGTATTGTTTTTGCCCGGGTAAAGAGGAGTTTCTGGGCTTTTTGTACGCGTCTTTGCAATGGTTGCTAGGACACTACAAGTTTTGGTATCCAGTGTAAACAAACGACTGCCACTCTATTCCCAATCCTCCCTGCTCTTCTCTTCCAGCAGACATCACAGATCCATATAATTACCCACAAATGTATCTCTCGCTGTGTGCGCGCAATCTCCAGTCACTTTTGATTCTTTTGATTGCTGAGAATCCCCGGGCACAGATGCTACTTGATAGTGGGATGGTAAACACTATATGCACCACTTTAAGAACGCACACGCAAACACGCCCGTAGTGAGCCAATCAGAATCGGTGTTACAAATCAGGAAGAAAAAAACAAAATGATCGCAGGGGAGACGAGAATGCTGGTTAATACATCTTGTTTTTTTGTAATATATTCGCTCGAAAATCATTTTTGTGCTTAAAGAAGCCGACCATAGGTGTGCCCGAACGGGCCTTACTCGCTAAAATATTTCTGCCCGAGCATTTTGGTCGGGCAAATCAGGCATTTGGGCAATGCCTGGCGTTGAGGCTAGTACCTTTTTAAATCCTTCTGCATGTGTAATAAAACAGCACCAACCTTTCGAGTGTCCGGTTTCAGGATGTACCACAACCCGCACATATTGGAGTTCCCCGAACTGCAGAAGGATTTCCTCTATTCCCTCGCTGTCCGAGTCAAAGGACAGGTTTCTGTCATAGACACAGGGAAAGAGGTTTCTGAGAGCAATGCAGAGCTGATGTGTGTTTAGGGAGACACTAAAATCAGGAGTAGAGTCTGGACAGGAGCAAGAGCACATCGGTCATCTTGAGTTCCAGCTCCTTCTTTCATGACTGAACTATGATCAGCTTTTGATTTACCTACAGAGGTATACTGGTGTCGTCATTGTTAATAATTATGTGAAATGCTTTAACATGCGTTTGAATCATACACAATGGTGCATACGAGGGTACTTCAAAAAAAAATTTCTCGGCCTCACCCAGAAACAAGGGGCATAACTCCCATTTTGGGGCATAACTGTATACTACAAAGCCTTATATTGCTGTCCACAAAAACTCAACTGAAAGAAGCAATCAAAGAAAAAAGGAGAGGAAAGAAAGCTTGCGTGGCATGATGTTGCTCCAGGACAATGCTCCCGTCCACACAGCGTAGGTGGCAGGGGCAGAAGCAGCAAATGTGGCTTTGAACTGTTGCCCTATGCACCTTACTCACCCGACCCGGCACTGTCTGACCTCTACCTGTTTCCCAAACTGAAATCTCACTTGCAGGGTTGCCATTTTCAGAGAGACAATGAAGTCATCCATGCTGTTGAGGAGGATCTGGAGGCTTAAGGTGTGACCACCTTCTGCGAAGGGATAGTGAAGCTTGAACATCGGTGGACCGAGTGCACTGGAGTTAAAGAAGACTATTGAAAAATGATGCAAGAACAATCTCTTTTGAGACATTTTCTGGGTGAGGCCGAGAACTTTTTGAAGTACCCTTGTAACAATCAGGCAACTTCAATCCATGCATCGATTTAAAAGGCACTAATTGAAATGAATCGAGGCAACAATGCTAATTAATTTGCACTAGCAGTGCTGGTGCAAATTACTCTCAGTCAGGATCTTTTTACTTTATATTATTATTCTTCTCCGAAAGATTTTAGGACGCTATTTCTCCATCACTTTTCAACTAATCACCAAATTTCACATGAAGAATATCTCTGGGCTGAATTACGTTGCTATGACTTTTGGTGCAGATCTGGATCACTGATCCAGAATGATCCATGAAAAATGGGATTTTTTTCTCTCACTAAGCGTTATTCTCTATCTCTTACCATTACGGATCTATAGGGTACGGTGACCAGAAGTTCCAGTCTGTAACTGCTAGCACAATTACTGTGAATTTAGTCAGTCAGTCTCTATCTAGTTCTTCTTATTATTATTCTCCTAACATTTTTAGAACACTATTTCTCCTTCAGTTTTCAACCAATCACCACCAAATCTCACATGAAAAATAACTCTGGGCTGAATTACATTGCTATGACTTTTGGTGCTGATCTGGATCACTGATTCAGAATGATCCATGAAAAACGGGATTTTTTTTTTCAATCATCTATAACTCTGTCAATTTTCATTATTATTATTTTTTTTTTTATTTTGTTCAAGATGGTAGGGCACAACTTTTCCCTCACCAAGCGTCATTCTCTCTCTTACCATTCCAGATCTATAGGGTACAGTGACCAGACGTCCCAGTTTGTAACAGCTAGCACAAATCACTGTGACTTTAGCCAGAGTCTCTATCTAGTTCAATTATTCTTGATGATAACTGATTAGAAATTGTTTATCATTATAAAAGGACAGAAAACTAATGTGCAAAAATTTGGAAGCTACTAAATCAAAACTTATCATGGCTGATTCAGTGGTCTCAGTAAATACTGAATTGCCTTAAGATTCTAAACTGTATCATATTGGAGGAAATTCAGTGCTATTATCAAATATCAAATCAAGGCCAAGAACTTTTGAAGTTCCCTCACAGTATAGGATAGTATCGTACAACATGGTACAGTTTCATATTAGTATAGTATTAGTATGATTTGACCAATGTGCATTGAAGTTAAAGGAGACTATGCTGAAAAATCTCTCTCCTGTTACGTTTTCTGGGTGAAGACGAGAACTTTTTCCAAGTACCCTCGTTCTGTTGCAAAATTTATCATATCAACATGATCATATTGCTCATCCCTACTCGAGAGTACATATGCTTAATGATGCTTACCTGATAAATAGCGTTCTTCCCTCATTCACATCTGAAGGGAGAGGATTGTTTGGTTTCTTCTTCTTGGCTGGAGAGGGAAGGAAACAATCCCCCAGAGAAGAGACATTTAAAGGAGAACTGAAGGCAAATTTTTTATTATCAAAATTCTATTTCTCATTTCATTAAATATAGGAATGCATTTCTGACAGCTGTTTTGTCGCTGCTATAGCAAGTTATGAGTGTTTGAAACATGCTCTGTAATATATCAGTCCAGATGTCAAAGCAATGGCCGTAAACGAGATTCGTTGAGACCTGTACAAGACATTGCAGGATGGAAGTAAAACGTACAGCGCAAATCAAAGTGACCAACATCTGCCAACATTCCCTGTGTCTGAAATCGCTCACTCGTTCACTACTCCCTATATAGGGAATTACTATACAGAAGACTATATAGTGAGCTCATTGATAAAATGAAAAAACTAGTGCTGTCAAGCGATTAAAATATTTAATCACGATTAAATGTCGCGACTGTCATAGTTAACTTGCCATTAATCGCAATTTAATCGCACATTTTTGTCACATGAAAAACCATTGTAATTCTCTTATCAGCATAAAAATGTGAATGGGCTTGCTTTGTACCAATGTTTTTTGTATTGCAAAGCATAACACGTCTTGACACAGCCACTGCAAAGTGAAACCTAAGCCGAGCACCGGGGCTAGCAAAAGAACCATGAGTGAAGTGATCTACTGCTTGAGTTAGTCTACAACTCTAATCAGAGAGACAGGTTACACAGTGACGGTAGGCTTGACATGCTTGATTATAATATAAAGTACACTATTATATTAACTTTAAGTTGTTCGTTGATAAATATTGCATTGAATCTGATCTTTACTGTTTCAGCTCACTTAACACATTTTGTACTTTTACACTTTCTGCCTGTTGATGCGTCGCGCTGTCCAATCAGAGGCGGCCAAATTTGCATATTACAGGAAGGATTTCTGGGATAGCATTGAGTTTACAGTTCAGAGGGATCTGGCTTCTTTAGACGCTGTCTTCTTAAAACTGAATAAATATTTAAAAAGAGCCAAATGAGCCAGTCTTTTGAACGGCTCTTTTCAAAGAACGGATCACAAAGATGCGGATCCCATCAAAGAGCCATAAATCCTATCTCTACTAGCGTGCCCTGCCCGCGCTGATTCTTTTGGGGGGGGCAGAGGACTCTGGCTGAGTGGGGCGTGGCATTACAGTCTAGCTGCTATCGTTTTTTTAAGCAAAGTCTCTGTTCCAAGTTCCTGGCAGTTTCAAAAGCTTATGAAAAACCTACATCATGTTACAGAGCGTTAATCTCGCGATAAAAAAATTATCGCCGTTAAAATTGAGTCAAATTAACGCGTTAATAACGCGACATTTTTGACAGCACTAGAAAAAACGCTTTCGGACACTTGTCCGTCGCGCTGGTATTTACGTCATTACTGTCGCACAATTAAAACGTGCCAGATCAGTCGGCTGGTGGGTTTTCAAAATAATAAATACACGCATGTATTTTTGTGATAAATCCATATTATACTGAGCGCATTTCCCACATTGATCAATACAAAGTACCTGCATCTTTCAGTTCTTTGAAATCAAGGCTGAATAATTTCTTCACTGCCGCAGCCTTTTATTAAATCAAACTTGAGGCTTTTAATTTGATTTCTTTCAGCGCGACCGCAATGCATGATGGGATATATTGCTTTGGTTAGTGACCATCGTTGTATACTACTTTTTGTGATGCATTGTGGGATACTTTGAGTGCACAATATAGGGTGTAAATAATCCTCACGAAGGTTTCGGACAGCACTACTACAAAAAAAAAAAAAAAAAAATGGCGTGCCCAGTATATAGTGCCCTATATAGCGAGTAGAGAGGGATTTCGGACACAGAGTTAGTCAAAAGACATGCGCGCCCTCTTTCGAATGCTGATGTAATCAAGCCGGAAGTTTTGCATGTTTTGATAGCAATCAGGAAAGTTTGAAAAAAGTAAGCAGTAATCATCATTTAAACTCGTCTTTGTGCAATATTTCATTTGGAAAACAGTTTTCAGAATGGCAGCACTGACATCTGGCTGACACTTCATGTTTCGAAGTCTCGCACAAGTCTCTTGAAGATCGTGCGGATAAGCGACGCCTGTCTGGGACCAAACAAACTAAATTCAACATGGCTAAAAACCGAATAGGCCAATAAGTATAATATTTAATTGCAATTAGTTGCCAGCATGAGTCACGATATAATGTTACTAAAACCGAAAACGTAATTGAATAACATGTTAAGAAATAAAGCAGGTTTAAAAATTACTTCAGTTCTCCTTGAAATGGAAAAAAAAAATCTAAAACACTTTTTATGAAACAAGGATACCGTTTTCATCCTCATCCATATCCTCATCATCTGATGCATCACTGTCTGCGTCCAGAGACTCCGAGTCATTATTCTCTTCATCATCTTCATCCTCACTGTCTTTGCTGTGATCCTCCTCTTCTTCATCATCATCATCATCAGATGCTGAGCCTGTCTCAGAGTTGCTGTGAGAGTGCTCCTCTTGCTGTGCTTTAGACCTTAAAGTAAGTCTAATATAAGTCACCCATGCTCACAATACTTTCAAAAAAACCAATGACACAGGGCTCGCTGTCTGAGGTAAGATATTTACCAACAGCTAAAGACCTCAGCCGGATAAGCAGTCAGTTTAGCTAATGTTACCATTCCAGCAGTAGAACAATATCTAACTACGTGACAAGCTACCTAATGTTACACTAAGACTACGTTCAGACTGCACCCTGAAACGACCCATATCCGATTTTTTTGCCCATATGCGACCTGTATCCGATTTGTTATTGACAATCTGAACGACACAGATCCGATTTTTTCACATGCGACCCAGGCCGCTTGGATATGTGGTCCTAAATCCGATGCACATCCGATATTTTCACATGCGACTGCAGTCTGACCGGACAGGTTGCATTCATGCGACCTACACGTCATCAACAACAGACAAACGTCACTATTCTGCGTTGGCTAATCCCGCCTCTTTGGTGGAAAACAACAACATTTGTACAGTTTTCAGAATTTAAATAGACTTTTATAGAATTGATCAAGCTAATGGTGGATTTGGTAGGGACCTGGATGTTGATCTGTTAGCCTGATTAAATAAAACAGTTTCTATAACCGATTTATAACTTAAACCATCCTGTATTACAAGATTATAAGATTGTTCTGGAAATTTCCAGTAATTTGACACCTTCGGTCTCATTAGTCTGCTGCCCACATTAATCAGATTATTGTGCGAGTTCCACCGCCGCCACAAAAACCACATTGCCAGGTCTCGCCTCATCTCCATAGCAAACTGCACGGGTGTTTCTGCACCTTGAGCCAGCGCTGAGAGAAGTTGCAGAATTCAGCCGGCTATAAACAATCTAAATAAATATTTATAAAAATGTGGAAAAAGTTTATTAATATGACGAAATAAATATGTGCAAATTATTAAGCCTGAATGAAGAGTTTGGTAATACAGCGGCCGTATCCCAAATGACTGCCTACTGAAGCTCGAGTGCACTATATAGAGTTTAAAAATCCATTACTTCCTAGTAACATGTAGTGCACTTATATAGAAACTAAAGAGACATTTAGGAGTCAACCCTCGTTACCAGGCTACACGTTTTCATTTCAGTTCAGAAACAAAAACACACACGAGACCTCACACTTTAACACTAACCAGATAATTAAACAAACAAAAAAAATCATTAAACTTGAAGAGTGCGCTTTTTTTTTGTTTACGTATTACGTAGATGTGCTTATTACGTGTCAATTTGCGCATGCGGGACACTTTTGGGTCGTTTTCCGTTCATATTGGAGATCGCATACAAGTCTCATATAATTGGTAATGTGAACGGCCTAACAAAAAAATCGGATTTCACAACAAATCGGATATGGGTCGTTTCAGGTTGCAGTCTGAACGTAGTGTAAGTACATATATAAATAAAACTAAAAACAAACAAGCTTTAACATTAGGCTAACCATCATAAGTGCTGAATACTTCTATCACTGTATTTATCGTCTTATCAAACATCCATACTCAATAAAACCTTTGATATTTCAGGATATATTAATTCCAAACCAAACAACCATATACACACGCACTCATAACAACACTCATTACATATCTGTGATCATGATAAGACATGTCTAGCTCTTACTGTTTCTCTGCAGGCTCATCATCCTCTTCCTCATCATCAGCCTCGGTCACTTCCGAGTTATCCTTTTTTTTACCTCCTGTGAGAAAAAGCACACTCAGATATATGACAGTAAAAATGTTCAGCAGCAACAGACTATATACAGAAAGCGAACACGTACCTGATGCAGAGCTGGGCTGGTTAGCCATGAACTTGTCTTTAGATACGGCCCAGTCGACAGCAACCGGTCGGCCTGCGAATAAGAATGACAGACTGAAATTAGACCGACTGTAGCATTTGCAAATGCTGATATAATAAAAAGAAATAACTGGGACTGGTCAGGCAGGAGAGTGTCTCAGCTTTAAAGGGGGCATTTTATATATACATTTTTAAATTATATCCACATTCACGGGCGGCACGGTGGTGTAGTGGTTAGCGCTGTTGCCTCACAGCAAGAAGGTCCTGGGTTCGAGCCCCGTGGCCGGCGAGGGCCTTTCTGTGCGGAGTTTGCATGTTCTCCCCGTGTCCGCGTGGGTTTCCTCCGGGTGCTCCGGTTTCCCCCACAGTCCAAAGACATGCAGGTTAGGTTAACTGATGACTCTAAATTGACCGTAGGTGTGAATGAGAGTGTGAATGGTTGTCTGTGTCTATGTGTCAGCCCTGTGATGACCTGGCGACTTGTCCAGGGTGTACCCCGCCTTTCGCCCGTAGTCAGCTGGGATAGGCTCCAGCTTGCCTGCGACCCTGTAGAACAGGATAAAGCGGCTAGAGATAATGAGATGAGATCCACATTCACTGGATATGAGCAATTGCGCGCTCTGATTGGCTACTCTACTATTAGGATATCAGCTCCTATAGACCCTTTTCAGTCACGTGACCTTCGTAAACGCGACCGCCATTTTGGACATGTAGTGGACTTCGGCTCGAATCGGTTTGAATGCAAGGAAGGCGACAAACATAAAAGAAAAAGGAGCGAGATGCAGAAAACTGTATTTACTAGTTTACTGTAATTATGATCTGGCAGCTATTTACACCGGATCCAGTGTAAATAGCTGCCGGAGCCAACGTCCGAGCTTGCCGGAGCGCTCCCCGGCCGGCCGCGAGCTAGCGCGCTCTGGAACCTCGGACGTTGGCTCCGGCAGCTATTTACACTGGATCCGGTGTAAATAGCTGCCAGATCATAATTACAGTAAACTAGAATGGAATGTTAACAGCAATGTAATGCCTTTTCTGGCTAATTTTATTCGTCTTACCTCCAACAAAGTGGTCACTACACAAGCGTTGGTATGCCGCTATCCATCTTCTCCGTCGGTCAGCATCTACCGGGATCCGATAAAATGATAACCCTTGCCTTGTTTGTTGATGGTTACTACATCCAGGTGCACAACAATATAGTGGCATGATGGAAGTCTTGCTGAAAAACACTTTCTTTGCTGCCGTTCCTCAATGTTGGCTGTGGTAAACTACTTGTAGTACATGTCCAAAATGGCGGCCGCGTTTGTCGTGACGTCACGTGAAAAGGGTCCATACCGTGAGTAGAGAAAAACAAAATGGTGGCGCATGTTGCTGAACCAACTGAGGACGAAATAAAAACTCTACTCAAAAACAAAACGCCCAAAAATACAAGAAATAAAAAAAATTAAAAAAAACAGGAATAAAAACATCTGATGGGAAGAACGTTGGGTTTTTTTTTTCAAGAATTATTATAATAGCATTTCCCACAAATTGTTCCTGTCATTTCACTGGTTTGTTTACATTCTAAGCGGAAATGATTTTTTCGGGTGTTTTGTATAAAAGTTTTTATTTATCGAATTTGCAAATAATAAAAAATGCTCTGTTTTTCAAAATCCAGTCAGTCAATGTGGATAGAATAAAACAGTTATTCCACTTAATCTCATCGTACATGACTTACAGCCAACTCGGTGCTCCGCGCCTCGTCAGCTATCAGCTCATGTATGACTCGATTTCATGGAATAACTGTTTTATTTATACAAGTCTGAGGTAGGGATGTTAACTGATGACTGTTTGACCGAATCAACGTCAACCGGTTAATTTTTTTTTGGTTGTCGGTTAAAAAAAATCAATCGTTTTGAAGCTGCCGATTTTGGAGCGGAGAACCTGGAATTCTGTGTTGTAAACGCTTGGGGCATACCATGCGGTGTAAGGACGACAGCTGATAAATCAGAAAACACCCATTCAGTCATGTCCCGCCCTCCCGCCCCAGTTGAAGACAGCTGCCACTCGGCGAAAGAAAAGTCTGTGTTGGATTACATTTTACTACGATGTTAACCAGGTACGTAACATCAAGGAAATTCTTGACTATCAAAGAAACAAGAACACGGCGCATGAATGAAGTCGATGGTTGATTAGTATGGTGAATGTCAACATAATAATAATAATAATAATAATAATACACAAGATCTGAACTAAAACCTGGTTACTCACTGATGTTACTTAGCATCAGACAGTTGCTATATTAGCTTAGCGGCTAATCAGCTCAGCTCCAGCTATCCCATTCCCAATGGCTGTGCACAATTAGCAGCCATGTAACCGTAATATCAGTAGCTGGAAAACAATTGCAGTATGAGGTCTCTGTGTCTCACTTCGAAGAAAAGTGCCTAGTCCGTAGCAGTATGCAATATCAACACACAGCCTACTGCAGTTATTAACACTGACTATATTTGTGAAAAATAAAAAAGTATCAGGCTAGACTTTTTAGCTTACAAATTACTATTCTGTTTTTTTTTTTTAAATTATTATTAGAAGGCACATCGAGTTTAGTCCTGCCTTGGCCAGTGCATTCTGAAAGAATGTTTCGGTCTGTAGCCAACAATGCATGTTATTGCAGATCATATCTCTCCACACAAACTAAAGGCGCAGATGCCGACTTTTGGAGGGAAGGGGAGAGAATGAAATGACAGCGGTGTCTGGAGGGGGAGTGACAAACACAGCTTTTATGTCTGTGAGCCAAGTCGGTGACGGCTTCAGAGCAACTTCAATACCATGCAGTAATGGCGTGTTGATATTGGTAACGGCGTTATAACGATTGCAGCTAATTAATTAGATTACGCGGCGTTATAACAGCCTTTATTTTAACGCCGTTATTCCCATCACTGAATGTTATGTACTTCTTCTAGCACTTGACTTTATTTTCAACGCCATCACGGCCAACTGAAACCGTCTCTAAGCTGGAGCCATTTGTTCTCCGCTCCAATACAAACCCCTCGACATCAGTGCCGCGTTTGACTAAATGTTTCGCGCTGTAGAAAAGGTAATGTGAGTGGAGGGCAGCGACTGGGACTGAATGTGCGGATGCTCGCGGTTAGATTTAGAATAGATTCTAATAATTCCAATTCTAGAATTTTAAACTCATAGGTTAACCGACTTTAATCGGCTAATGAGGCTCGGTGGTCGGTCAAGATTTTTTTTAGTTTTCGCCATCCCTAGTCTGAGGCCTTGTATTTTTTTTTTCCATACAAACTTTATCGATTTCTATTTTATGACTTCTACATTATCAAGTCAGTACAAAAACATTTTAGAGTCCCAAACGTTCATTTTCCTGCACAAAATTAAATGTTACAGAAAAAAAAAAGTTTGTATCTGAGCAGCATATTCCATAAAGAGAGCACTTTTCAGATTAAAAAAAGAAAACATAACGAAGGCTGCTGGGTTTTGGTGCAAAATTAAGAAGTGAGTGTGACCATCAAAGTGTCCAGAAGAACTGTGGCTGGTTCTGTAAGATGCTCAGTAAAACCTACAGCTCATTTCCTTATAAAACTGCACTCATTGTACCTGAGACTACGATTTTTTTAAAGCAAAGGGTCGTCTCGTCTCACACCAAATACTGACACTGTTTCATGTGTTACGGCTTACTGCTTACGGTATTTTTTTAATGTTGAAACATTTCATTTTATTATTTTTAAGCCATTTATGGTCGACAGCATTTCTTTACAAGACTTCTGCACAGTACTGTATGTTTGGGTATTTGGAGTCTCCCAACCCACAGACTCTGAAATTAGACACCCAGTCAATTTCTTTCTTTTCCCGTTTCGGAAAACATGAGCTTCAACAAGTTGCTCAGATTTGGCTCCCAAGTGAAGCTAATTCTAATTAGAAAATCATCTGAGCATTTTTACTCATGGCTTGAGAACTGCCTTTGTGAATGAATATTCATGAGGAAAGTGCTCTCTGATTAGCTGGAGGAAGAGGGGGTGGGGCTTGCAGTGACTCATCATCATTTAAAGGAACAGGTGCTCAAAACAGGGCTGTTTCGACAGGGGGGCTATAGTGCTTTCTCCTTAACGTATTATGATCAGAACACGTCATATTTCAATAAGATCTCAAATACAGTGAGGCAAAAAAGTATTTAGTCAGTCACCAATTGTGCAAGTTCTCCCACCTAAAAAGATGAGAGGCCTGTAATTTTCATCATAGGTACACCTCAACTATGAGAGACAAAATGAGAAAAAAAAAATCCAGAAAATCACATTGTCTGATTTTTACAGAATTTTTTTGCAAATTATGGTGGAAAATAAGTATTTGGTCAATAACAAAAGTTCATCTCAATACTTTGTTATATACCCTTTGTTGGCAATGACAGAGGTCAAACGTTTTCTGTAAGTCTTCACAAGGTTTTCACACACTGTTGCTGGTATTTTAGCCCCTTCCTCCATGCAGATCTCCTCTAGAGCAGTGATGTTCTGGGGCTGTCGCTGGGCAACACGGACTTTCAACTTCCTCCAAAGATTTTCTATGGGGTTGAGATCTGGAGACTGGCTAGGCCACTCCAGGACCTTGAGATGCTTCTTACGAAGCCACTCCTTTGTTGCCCGGGCGGTGTGTTTGGGATCACTGTCATTCTGAAAGACCCAGCCACGTTTCATCTTCAATGCCCTTGCTGATGGAAGGAGGTTTTCACTCAAAATCTCATGATACATGGCTCCATTCATTCTTTCCTTTACACGGATCAGTCGTCCTGGTCCCTTTGCAGAAAAACAGCCCCAAAGCATGATGTTTCCACCCCCATGCTTCACAGTACGTATGGTGTTCTTTGGATGCAACTCAGCATTCTTTCTCCTCCAAACACGACAAGTTGAGTTTTTACCAAAAAGTTCTATTTTGGGTTCATCTGACCATATGACATTTTCCCAATCCTCTTCTGGATCATACAAATGCTCTCTAGCAAACTTCAGACGGGCCTGGACATGTACTGGCTTAAGCGAGGGACACGTCTGGCACTGCAGGATTTGAGTCCCTGGCGGCGTAGTGTGTTACTGATGGTAGCCTTTGTTACTTTGGTCCCAGCTCTCTGCAGGTCATTCACTAGGTCCCCCTGTGTGGTTCTGGGATTTTTGCTCACCGTTCTTGTGATCATTTTGACCCCACGGGGTGAGATCTTGCGTGGAGCCCCAGATCGAGGGAGATTATCAGTGGTCTTGTATGTCTTCCATTTTCTAATAATTGCTCCCACAGTTGATTTCTTCACACCAAGCTGCTTACCTATTGCAGATTCAGTCTTCCCAGCCTGGTGCAGGTCTACAGTTTTGTTTCTGGTGTCCTTTGACAGCTCTTTGGTCTTAGCCATAGTGGAGTTTGGAGTGTGTCTGTTTGAGGTTGTGGACAGGTGTCTTTTATACTGATAACGAGTTCAAACAGGTGCCATTAATACAGGTAACGAGTGGAGGACAGAGGAGCCTCTTAAAGAAGAAGTTACAGGTCTGTGAGAGCCAGAAATCTTGCTTGTTTGTAGGTGACCAAATACTTATTTTACCGGGGAATTTACCAATTAATTCATTGAAAATCCTACAATGTAATTTCCCGGATTCTTTCCCCCCATTCTGTCTCTCATAGTTGAAGTGTACCTATGATGAAAATTACAGGCCTCTCTCATCTTTTTAAGTGGGAGAACTTGCACAATTGGTGGCTGACTAAATACTTTTTTGCCCCACTGTAACTATCAACTTTTAAAAAATAAAAATAAAAAAAGGGTGTAATGCGTCACCTTTAATTTCTTTCAGGTTGATTGCGGCGAGGGCTTTTCCTGCTTCCAGCATGTTCTTAAGCTGGACGAAGGCAAATCCTCGTTTCTTTCCATCTACACACAACCACAAAACAACACGTTTTCTTTTAGAAGCCAGAAGTCACTGATGAAGGGAAGAGGATCGCATCAACACAACAGCAGTATAAGCATTTTAGTACATTTTACACCAGAAGTGCAGTGTTCATTTCTGTTCACTAGTTTAATAAATATAATGTGTCATGTCCTGAGAAAACCCATTTTCTACTACACTTATACTAACATTTTCTACTATAAACAGGTGGCAGTCTGCAAAAAAAACAGCCAAAAAATGAAGAGAGTCTAGTTCTGACCAAATTATTTTTATGGCATTAATATACTGTACATTTGTATAAATACAGAGGTCATTAGAATAAATCGTGCGTGCTGATTGGTCGAGAGATTCGGACTATTTCTCGATAATCACTTTCAGCGACTCGGCAAAATGTCGGCCAACTGATTCGTCACCGTGAGGAAGAATTACAAATGATGAAAGAAAACGCTGCTCCTAAAAGCACCAAAGATGCTACAAAGTTTGGTCTCAAACTATTTAAAGGTAAGGTTGTGATTTATTTTATCGATTTCAAAACAAAGGATTTTATGTGACTCGGCATAGATAAGTGACAAGTCTACGTGCCTTTATTATATTTGCATGCCACTTTTGAAGATTGGGAAAAAAAAAAAAAAGTGTTGCCAGGCAAAACAAATCTCGCCCGGCAGCACTCATTTTATACCTACTGTATATGCTGATAATGGTAATATTTCTCAATCATCAGCTGTCAGGTTATAGTCCTATGAAAATCTATGGCCTCGAGTTTGACATTTCAAAGTCGTTCAAGGTCAAAGATCATGGTGCCAAATTAAAGCCCATATGGCACTTCCTATAACTATAACTTCCATGGGCGAGGTAAAAAGATTTTAATACGATTATTTTAAAATAATCACCTGTCTATTTAAACTGAAACAATTATTCTTCTCAGGCTCAGGGAAAAATGAAAATAACTACAAAATGCCAATTTTATGCGTCGTCCATTGGAGTAGATCACCTTTACCTGTAAGCACTGTGTCAAGAGTGTGAAATGTTTGCTTGTTTAAATATGTTGATAAAGTCTACAATTTCTATGGGCTGTACTCCTTTCTTCACATGACTGTATGCCTCAAACTAACCAATTTAGTGAACATTACCTGGTTTTAGAGGGATCGTAACTTCCAGCACTGTCCCATACTTTGAAAAGACTTCCTTAAGATCAGTTTCGGAACACTAAAAAAAAAAAAAAGAAAGAATTTCTTTATCTCAAACATTAAGTGTCCAAATCTAATACAATAGGTTTCACTCAAGAAAAAGCAAAAGCAGCCATAAGATTTTAAATATAGAAAAGACTAGACAAAATAGATGGCAACGTATAGTACAGGGTGTCCAAAATGTCAGGCAATAATAACTGGAATATTTTGCGCAAACATGTCACCCTGCAAAATCCATTAAGCAAAAACCTGATACTGTGACTGAAAAAACATGTAGCGCATACGTTGTAAATAATAAACACAAAATTGGGTATATTTAGTTTTACTCTCACTGGTTTCAGTGTGTATGCATAATTAAGTCACATAATTACTAACAGTTATCCCTACGATTAAACTGTACTCTTCTGTAACATACACATTCAATTATATTTTAACTCGGGCTGTCAATCGATTAAAATATTTACTTGCGATTAACTGCATTATTGTCCACAGTTAACTCGCAATTGATTGCAAATTCTTCACGTTTTTTTTTTAATCTGTGTTAAATGGATTCCCTTCTCAAGGAAAGATTTGGAAAACATCAATCAGAACTGAAATCGGATGAGAAATGAGAGAGGAGATACAAATCTAGTGAGAGGCCTTGAAAATTCGTTAATTTGGCCTAATTAACTCGTTAGCAAAAAATTTAACAAAACAATGACCAAGTTTTGTGCGGAGTGATGAGTTCTTTCAAACAAAACAATCAGAATGGAAATCCGTGGAGAACTGATGGAGGAGATACGATTTAACTCAAATTGTGGACGATGGACAGATGACGTATGCCACTCCATGGCAACAGCTCATCGGCATTATGGACAGATCAGCTAACAAAGTATTTTCCTCTAGTTCTGTCCTTAAAGGAGATACGCAGAACCACGGCCTCACTTTTCATTTATAAACGCCTTGAGACCTCAAGAATGGAACAGGAATAGTTTTAAGTGTTAACAATAAATCTAATATAGTAATTTTTACAATTCAATTGATTCATATGGGTAGCGGTCTGAGTGAATGACCTTGACATGTGTGACGTCACAGCAGGAAGGCTATCAGTCTCATCGCCATTTCCGCTATACTAAAATACAGAGCTAACTGCAACTTTGAGCCTCCATTTTGAGCTAATTTATCACCATGCCATGTAAATTCGTTGCTGGCCGGTACAGCAACAGGACAGAAAGTGGATTTAGGTTGCATTCATGGCCCAAGAATGTTCAAACTGCAAAGATTTGGACGTGTTTTGTGAGAAGTTCATGGGCACATCAGACGCCTACGAAATGGTCTCTCCTCTGCACATTTTACTGAAGACTCGTACGAAACCTCTGATCTGTTGAGAAGCGTTGGCTATAAGCCCGTATTGAAAGAGGATGCAGTATCAACAAATAAAGGAAAAGAAAACTACAAGGAAAGGAAAGTAAGTTCAGTTGCACCAGTTCTCCTGGAGCGTGAGCCGAGGGTTGTTGCTAAAACTTGGGACAGAACGGGAAATATTATCGCTCGGGCAGTGACCTCCCCGCTGTTGTTGCTAAAACTGGTGATGTCCTGTCCCATCCCAGGTTTTAGTAATTGCCTGAGCCGAGCAGTAATGGCGGAGTACTCAGTATGGAGAAAATAGAGAATGAGTGGAGCAGCCATCTGATTTCTCCGCTGGATATGCTTGCCTCAGCAGCAATATCTCACCCTTACGTGGAAGAAGCGAATGAATGGAGAACTGAACGAACAACTGAAAGTCAGATTGTTTCAAAACAGTCGGCCTTCAAGAAGTGAAAATACAGACGGGTAAGCTCCGACTCTCATTTGGATACAAAACAACACCACCACACGCATTTAGATTAATACATGTAACTTGTGTGTTTAAGTTACTGGTATAAGATTATTTAATTTGCTTCAGAATGTGATTGTCTCAGTTCATCTGATTATTTAATCAGCCTTTTACGTTTTATCAGTGAAAATGCATGCATGTAGGCTACATGTCTGTTGCATAAGTTATAACACCTGTCCTGTTTTAATGAGAGTCAACCCACAATCAATGAAGTCAAATCACTCTTCGTTGAGCAAGTCGGTAACGGTATTTCTTACTTTCACCATAAATTTTTATTTATATGACTTTGGTCTATAGCTGTCAAAGGCCTCGGCCTTAAAACCGGTTCCTGCTGTAATGTCAAGCACTCAGGGCTGGCTGGCTCAGCGGGGCGGCTCGAATGCCAACTTTGCAGTCGATTTTAACTCTCAAATATATATATTTTTTTATTCCCATTTATGCAGCATACAAGAGTCAAGGATGGAGATACAATCCACTCAGAAATGTATTTAAAAATAAAGGTTCTGTGTATCTCCTTTAACTTCCAGCCTCAAACTATACAATAAACTAAACTAAACAAACTTCGTGATGTGGACTCTGGACAAATGCAGGAGCCATCTTTAAATAAAGAAAATAAAAATACAAAACCCAAATAAATTTCTTAAAGTGAATGCAATGCCTCTAAACCCCACTTTTTTCCTTGTACAAAGCAACGATCATTATGTTGACTGACCATATGTTTTTGAACCATAGCTGATCCAAATGGCCATAAATTAATGGAAAATCAATAAAATCAGCTGATTTTCATGGAATCTGTCGAGACTGAACCGGAAGATCCTGAAGGGGTGCGTGACGTCACACGTGTAACAATCCAGGTATCAATTTCGTTCCCGTGTGCAGCAGTGGTTAGACCAGTCTCGATACGGAATCACGTTTTGGAGAGAATTCTGATCGTGATTCTTATATGTCGGATGCAGGGGCAGATGGATATCAAGGATATTCCAGAGTAAATGGTTATCTTTTCGAGCCCCTGAGACGAGAAACTGCCAGTTCACAACAGTCTTCTTCTGTAGCGTGTGAGATGGAGAGATGGATAAATACAGAGAGAGAGAGAGAGAGACACAGAGAGAGAGAGATGTGCAGAACACGGTGGTTACCTTTCATCATGTTTTCCTGAATAAAACTAAAAACAAATAGAGTCTTGCAAAATATTGCAATCTGAGAGCATTTAACACGTTTCAGTTAACAATTAATGATGATTGTGTGCGCGCATTTTTCTTCCTGTTAAAGTGCATCAGATACGATGAGATCGGATGTCGCGAGTGTGTAAAATATTGCTCATAATCCTACATCTGGTGCACTGTGTGTGTGTGTGTGTGTGTGTGTGTGTGTGTGTGTGTGTGAGTGAGAGAGAGAAGATAATAGGGGAATCAATGAACTGTCCAAATGTCAGAGCAAAATGTTATTTATTAAATAAATGGGTTTTTTTGCTCCAGTAATTCCCATGTGGTCGTTCTGGTGATGGTGAACACTTGATGAATCAGATTTATTATTATTATTAGTAGTAGTAGTAGTAGTAGTAGTAGTAGTAGTCACGAAATCTGCCTGCTTTGTTTGCACAAACTTCACCCACTGTCACTTTAGATTAGTGTCATTTCTCGGAAATTCGTGAACCGAATATCCTGTTGTATATGGATTTGAACATCCAAACACAACACAGCACTTTACCATCATTATTTTTGTAAGATTCCAACAACAAATATCCAATTTTCAGTGAGTAAACAAGCTCGGAGTCAGATGAACCGAAATGACCCAAATAACTGGGTTCCACGCATGATGTCATGCGAGATTAGTCAGTCCTGAGGCAAGGCTGCCTTTTTCCAGGATCCGGAAGCCGCGATTTATCGATAGTTGTGTACTTGATAATGAAATAAATAATTAAAATTATTGTCCCCCTGCTTTATTAATTCATTTTGGTCATTACTATCTCATCTCATTATCTCTAGCCACTTTATCCTGTTCTACAGGGTCGCAGGCAAGCTGGAGCCTATCCCAGCTGACTATGGGTGAAAGGCGGGGTACACCCTGGACAAGTCGCCAGGTCATCACAGGGCTGACACATAGACACAGACAACCATTCACACTCACACTCACACCTACGCTCAATTTAGAGTCACCAGTTAACCTAACCTGCATGTCTTTGGACTGTGGGGGAAACCGGAGCACCCGGAGGAAACCCACACGGACACGGGGAGAACATGCAAACTCCGCACAGAAAGGCCCTCGCCAGCCACGGGGCTTGAACCCAGACCCAGGGATGAGAATGAAAAATATTTTAAAAGTCTGAAAAAACCGGGGCGGGGCCCATGGGACTAATGATTTTTGGCTTTTTTTTTTTTTTTACCCCAAAACCATTAATTTTAATCAGCAAAAATTTGCAGTTTATTTGGAAATAAATTCCCCTCCTTGGTGGACTACCAGGTGAAAATGATTAATATGGTACAAGAGACTTGTTTTTAATCAATTCACATTTGATGATTTCAAAAAAATCAATGCACCTTTTAATATAAACGAGCTCTACAGTATTATATTTCTGCATTTTAGCTATTCATGTCTTTGAATACTCTAATCCTTTAAAATGAAGTGCAAACCAGAAAAAAAGTTCTATCATATAATTCTCTTAAGCTTTCTTCTGATGTTATCATGGTAGCAGGAGGTCTTGCATATTAAGCAGCCAACATTCAACATCACTTATCACTTCCCTTTCAACTGTTGTGTGTACTAACTAGGTTTTATCTGGACAGGATGCTGTGTAATGTAATGCATATATCATATGGTCAATTTGAAGAACAAGACGGTGAGTTTGAATTAAAGAACAGGCATGTACAATGGGCATTATCTCATCTCATTATCTCTAGCCGCTTTATCCTGTTCTACAGGGTCGCAGGCAAGCTGGAGCCTATCCCAGCTGACTACGGGCGAAAGGCGGGGTACACCCTGGACAAGTCGCCAGGTCATCACAGGGCTGACACATAGACACAGACAACCATTCACACTCACATTCACACCTACGCTCAATTTAGAGTCACCAGTTAACCTAACCTGCATGTCTTTGGACTGTGGGGGAAACCGGAGCACCCGGAGGAAACCCACGCGGACACGGGGAGAACATGCAAACTCCGCACAGAAAGGCCCTCGCCGGCCCCGGGGCTCGAACCCGGACCTTCTTGCTGTGAGGCGACAGCGCTAACCACTACACCACCGTGCCGCCCCACAATGGGCATTATATACTGGAAATTTTTTTTAAATCAAAAACTATAAGTTCATCTCGGCCTAAAAAGTTTGGGCAGACGCTCCCGCACGGCACATGCCAGCAATCCCCCCCTATGAAATGAGCAATAAGTAGGAGAGTTATACATGCTATCATACTTAAAATTTTATCAGAAATATAGATATGATACTATGATTCTCCCCAACATGCTACATTAGATAAGCTAACCCCATTTATAAAAGATACACACTTATATATGACATGTAATTGATATATATTTTTTGGGGCGCACGCGCTCTCTCTCTCTCTGCCTTGCCGATCCTGTAGGCTGTACTGACTCAATACAAGTGAAAACTCCGGTCCTCGAGAAAAGAGATAAAAGCCCGCCCACAATGAAAGCTGATTGGCTTATTTTGCTGAGTAACCCAATCAAGATGCTCTTTGTCTGGCATGCGCTACATGAACAGGCACACAGGCAGTGTTGTCAGATTGGGTGGTTTTAAGTGCATTTTGGGGGGTTTTGAACATATTTTGGGCTGGAAAACGTCAGCAGTATCTGGCAACACTGCACACAGTCTCCCTCGCGCACCCCCTCGCACGCGCACATTCTAAGATGCGTGATGCAGACCTTAATGTTGCGCGTGCGCGCACGCTCTTGCTCGCTTCTATCAATATGCAGGAGACTCCCGGAACTTCCGGGACACTTGTGATGTCTGCGTTATAAGGTGACCACAGATCATTAATCATACCCCCCCAAAAAAAAAATCTCTCAACAGATTTACATCGATCTCAAAAACGATCATTTTGGTCTGAAAAAGTCGGAAATCCGCCAATCGGCGGAAAATTCTCATCCCTGCAGACCTTCTTGCTGCGAGGCGACAGCGCTAACCACTACGCCACCGTGCCAACTAATGATATATATTCATTTTAAAGGATTACAATAAGGCATTACATACACTTTAATGCACACGGCTCATAAAGATGTTTTCCAGTAAAATGCAATAACTCACTGGTAAACATACAGTACATTCATGAGCAAAAACTGCATTTATAAACACTTAAAGAACTCACAAATTTCTCAGAATAAAACTCTCTCACCATCACTCCAGTGTGCAGCCTGTGCGCTCACGCTCACACACACACACACACACACACACACACACACACACACACACGGACCTTAAAGGAGATAGGCAGAACCTTTATTTTTAAGTACATTTCTGAGTGGATAGTATCTCCATCCTTGACTCTTGTATGCTGTATAAATGGGAATAGAAAAATATATATGTTAAAATCAACCGCAAAGTTGGCATTCGAGCCGCCCCGCTGAGCCAGCCAGCCCTGAGTGTGTGACGTCACAGCAGGAACCGGTTTTACAGGGTCTCTGCACATTTCTGACCAGCAAAAATAATACTTTTTAAGACCATTTTAAGACCACTGAGTATAAAAAATAAGACCACTACCGCGGAACAAATATGTACAGTAAAAAAAAAAAAAAAAAAAAAGCACACTCTAGGTTAAGTTCAAAGCATTTTTTTTTTTATAAAAAATGTGCATCTTCAGTTTACAAAACAGAACATTAGCTGCCTTCTCGATATTTTAATAGTAGGGTACTGCTGTAAACAAACAGTGAGGAAACAAATTGATCTTCAGTTAACAAAACAGAACATTAACTGCTTTCTCAATATTTTAATAGTAGGGTACTGCCATGAACAAACAGTGAGGAAGCAAGGAAGTTTGACTACTGATCGAACTGCCTCTGGGGACTGTTGTTGCCCGACTAGCAGCATAGCGCATATGCTTTTCCCCTTTCGAGTGAGCGTCAAGGGCTTTACAGCCCATTGTTGTTAACTTGATGTCTTTCCGACATACCTTACATCTCGCTTCATATTCTGAAGTTGCTGTTGTTAGCCAACTTTTGTATTTTGGCTCCTCAAGCCACTTGTTACTAAACTTACACTTCCCCATCTCCGTTCATGTTCAAGTTCAACCACTTCTTCCTCGTCTGCTCTACTCTCAATGGTTCTACTACCAGTGTTGGGCACGTTACTTTCAAAAAGTAATTAGTTATAGTTACTAGTTACTTTTCCCAAAAAGTAACTGAGTTAGTAACGGAGTTACTTTGTCATAAAAGTAACTAATTACCAGAGAAAGTAATTATTCCGTTACATTTTGTTCCCCCTCAAAAAAAAAAAAAATCTAATTCAATTAGTGTAATCATAATAAAAGTGAATGTTAAATGTGTTTAATGACTGAAATGGACACTTAACAGAACCAATTAGTAACGTTATCTACACTATATTAATAGTTTTGTGGGACAATGTGAGATAAGACATCTATCAAATGTAATATATTTCTGTAGTTATTAAAATTGTTACTAATTACTGGCCACTGACGAGGACAAACGCTTTGTTCCTCGACATAATGTGCATTGCACGTAAACACTCTTGCCTTTTATTTCAAGTAATGAAAAGTCCTGGCTGTATTTCCAGTGTGAAAGCGCAGTGCTGGGCTGACCGCTCGCCATCGCTGGCTCTTCCGATTGAAAGAGCGCGCAGTAGTGCAGTAGGCGTGGCCTACCTACGTATGTTGTCCAAATCTACTCTGATTGGCTTACTGTGCCGTTGTCTCGTGTCTCCCCGCCCCACACGAAAGCAGAGTAAAGAAAGGCTGAACGAGCGGCGTGCTAGATGAGAACAGCTTTAATAAAGTAACGCATAGTATTTTATTGTAAGTAACGGGAACGGCGTTATAACGATGTAAAAAGTAATTAGTTAGATTACTCGTTACTAAAAAAAAGTAACGCCGTTAGTAACGCCGTTTATTTCTAACGCCGTTATTCCCATCACTGTCTACTACATGGATAAAAGAACACACTGCCCCCAGTGGCGTGGTTCCTGCGCTATTAGAACTAGTGCTAGACACACAACGGCTCTTGTGCTACTTGTTCAGCATCTTGATAACAAACGACGCTGGTTGAATAAATAACGTTAGCGCGGAAAAAAAAATCCAGACATATGGGTTTTTTTCATTTACTGTAGGCTACCCGGATGAAATTTAATACCTCCCATGTGAAATTTAATACCATAGCTCAAAAAATAGCGAAATATAATGCTTTTTAAGACCTTAAAAAACACATATTAAAAATAAGACTTTTTAAGACTTTTTAAGGATCCGCGGAGACCCTGTTTTAAGGCCGAGGCCTTTGACAGCTATCGACCAAAGTCATATAAATAAAAATTTATGGTGAAAGTAAGAAATACCGTTACCGACTCGCTCAACTGAGACTGATTTGACTTCATTGATTGTGGGTTGACTCTCATTAAAACAGGATAGGTGTTATAACTTATGCAACATACATGTACATGCATGCATTTTCACTGATAAAACGTAAAAGGCTGATTAAATAATCAGATGAACTGAGACCATCACATTCTGAAGCAAATTAAATAATCTTACACCGGGAATTTAAACACACAATACAAATTACATGGATTAATCTAAATGCAGGTAAACAATGTGTCATTTTTGTAGTTTTGTATCCAAATGAGAGTCGTATCTTACCCCTGTGTTCTCGCTTCTTGAAGGCCGACCTTGCGGCCGATTATTTTGAAACAATCTGACTTTCAGTTGTTCGTTCAGTTCTCCATTCATTCGCTTCTTCCACGTAAGGGTGAGATATTGCTGGTGAGGCAAGCATATCCAGCAGAGAAATCAGATGGCTGCTCCACTCATTCTCTATACCGAGTACTCCGCCATTACTGCTCGGCTCAGGCAATTACTAAAACCTGGGATGGGACAGGACGTCACCGGTTTTAGCAACAACAGCAGGGAGGTCACTGCCTGAGCGATAATATTTCCCGTTCCATCCCGGGTTTTAGCAACAACCCTCAGCTCATGCTCCAGGAGAACTGGTGCAACTGAACTTACTTTCCTTTCCTTGTAGTTTTCTTTTCCTTTATTTGTTGATACTGCATCCTCTTTCTATACGGGCTTATAGCCAACGCTTCTCAACAGATCAGAGGTTTTGTACGAGTCTTCAGTAAAATGTGTAGAGCAGAGGAGAGACCACTTCGTAAGCGCCCAATGTGCCCGTGAACTTCTCGCAAAACAAGTCCAAATCTTTACAGTTTGAACAGTCTTGGGCCATGAATGCAACGTAAATCCACCTTCTGTCCTGTTGCTGCACCGGCCAAAAACACATCTATGTGGCATGGTGATAAATTAGCTCAAAATGGAGGATCGGAGTTGCAGTCAGCTCTGTGTTTTAGTATAGCGGAAATGGCGATGAGACCGATAGACTTCCTGCTGTGACGTTACAGATGTCAAGGTCATTCACTCAGACCGCTACCTATATGAATCACTTTAATCGTAAAAATTACTATATTAGATTTGCTGTTAACGTTTAAAACTATTCCTATGCCATTCTTGAGGACTCAAGGCATTTATAAACAAAATGTGAGGCCATGGTTCTGCGTATATGCTTTAACACACACGTCGTCTTTTCTCCCCTCTGGACCATCAAAAGCATAAAAAAAAAAACCCACACATTTTATGTAAACAGTCAGAATGCAACAATATGTTGACTCTGTACATAAGTGCCCTTTATCACGACTTACGCCGACCAGCTAGTCGCTACATCGCTCGCTCACGCTACGTCACTTCCTGAGTTCCCAAACTACAGGGGAGGGGCACAGAACGTGCATGCATTAATCGCACAGCAAAAAAAATCATGGCGTTAAAAGGAATGTGTGTTCACGCGTTATTATCGCGTTAACTTCGACAGCCCTAATTTTACCTTGTGGCAGCGGGGGCGTGGTCAAGTGTCGGTCTGTGACCGGAGGGCGGAGTCAGGGAAGGTAAGTGGCAGAATCACTGCACCTGATGTTAATTAATGTTTGTGGGTCTTCCCCAGTGACCACGCCCTATTTAAGGAGAGCGAGCGAGAGCAGAGGGAGCTCTCTCCCCAACCAGACGACTGTGTGTGTGCGTGGCTGGGAGAGTTAAAGTTTCACACTGAAAAGTGAAAATAAAAAGAGTTTTGTGAACTCGGTTCTGGCCTGCCGTCCTTCTGTGCTCGGCCCCGGGTTTCGGCACCACTGTGACAGTTTGTATGGGTGGGTGGAGCACAGAAGGACGGCAGGCCAGAACTGAGTTCACAAAACTCTTTATTTTCACTTTTCAGTGTAAAACTTTAACTCTCCCAGCCACGCACACACACAGTCGTCTGGTTCGGGAGAGAGCTCCCTCTGCTCTCGCTCTCTCTCCTTAAATAGGGCGCGGTCACTGGGGAAGACACACAAACATTAATTAACATCAGGTGCAGTGATTCTGCCACTTACCTTCCCTGACTCCGCCCTCTGGTCACAGATCGACGTTTGACCACGCCCCCGCTGCCACATACCTGAATGTTTCTGGGCCAGAATTGTAACTACACTCACAATCACACGCCACAGCATTTCATCTCATCATCGTCACTTACTTTGAAACTGAGATTTCGGATAATAAGCCTGGCCTTCAGCTTGTTCTTCCTCATCCCTTGTGGCTTCTTCTGGCTTTTCACCTCTGATGGTTCCTCAGGACTCTCTGTTGTTGGTTCAGCTGTGCAAAGACGAGAAAAGGCCAAGAGTTAGAATGGAGGCAAATACAGTAACATCAGCTTTATTTCAGTTAAACATGGCACGTACCTTTTTTCTTCTTTCCCTTCTTCTTTTCGTGCAGTTTTTTCTTTGCCTGAACCACTGAGATTTTTTGCCCATCGTAGTCCTTTATTTCTCGGAGAGCTCGCTGGGCATCTTCTTCCATGGAGTAAGTGACGTAGCCGATACCACGGCATGTCTCTGAGCCTGAACAGAAGAAGACATACGAGATGTTGAGATTTAAATCATGCTCACATACAAGGCAAGGCAAGTTTATTTGTATAGCGCATTTCATACACACAGGCAATTCAATGTGCTTCACAAAAAATAAAAGCATAAGAACAGTAACAAAGAATTAAAGTAAAAGTGAAATCATTAAAATCCAAAATTAAAAAGAAATTAAAATAAAGAATTTAAGTAAAATCATTAAAATCAAAATTAAAAGAAATTATGTTAAAGGAAATTAATTACACTTTAGGTAAAAATTAATCAAGTGAAAGCATCTGAAAACAGCTTTGTCTTGAGCCTGGATTTAAAACTAACAACAGTAGGAGCATTTTTGATATCATCTGGAAGTTGGTTCCAAAGCTTAGCAGCATAGCAACTAAAGGCTGCTTCACCACACTTCGTTTTGACAGCTGGTATTACTAGCAAGTTTTTCTCCTGTGATCTTAGAGACCTAGTTGGTGCATATAATTGAAACATATCCAGTAGGTAGCTGGGTCCCATCCCATTTAATGTTTTAAATAGAAGAAGTAATGCCTTAAAGTCAATTCTATAGCTCACTGGGAGCCAGTGAAGAGACCTTAGGATTGGAGTGATATGGACTACCTTTTTTGTTCTTGTAAGAACCCTTGCTGCTGCATTTTGAATTAGTTGAAGCTCTTTGATGGTCTTTTTTGGAAGACCTGTGAAAAGGCTATTGCAGTAATCAACCCTACTGGAGATGAAAGCATGAATAAGTTTTTCTAGACCATGCTTTGACATGAGACCCCTGAGTTTAGAAATGTTTTTTAGGTGATAGAATACAGACTTTTTTACCACTTTCATATGACTGTTGAAGTTAAGTTCACTGTCAATAAGGACACCAAGGTTACAAGACAAAAGACAAGCTCTCATTCTCAGCTATGTGCTTCTATGTGCTCATTTTAAAGTCTGTGTAAAACAGTAATACTGTCCGTGTCGGAGTTTGTCATAGTACAGGAAAATGTGTGATTAACCACCTAACCACCCGGACAAATTTGACTGAATGATGGCCAATTATATAATATAAAATTAGGTTTCAAAAATTGTGAAAAAATAAGCAGGACTCCTTGCTCTGAGATGCTGGGGGCGTGTCTGGTGAAGGCACCGAAACCCCGCCCAATCGCAGGAAGGATGCAGTGGGATCAGGACACATCGTCCAATGACCATTTCATCCAATAGTTGAGACATTTCATCCAAAGCTTTTTTCATATGCACTATCAATTATATTAGAGTGGTGCTTGAAAGTTTATGAACCCTTTAGAATGTTCTCTATTTATGCAAAAATATGACCTAAAACATCATCAGATTTTCACACAAGTCACTAAAAGTAGATCAAGAGAACCCAGTTACACAAATGAGACAAAAATATTATACTTGGTCATTTATTTATTGAGGAAAATGATCCAATATTACATATCTGTGAGTGGCAAAAGTATGTGAACCTCTAGGATTAGCAGTTAATTTGAAGGTGAAATTAGAGTCAGGTGTTTTCAATCAATGGGATGACAATCAGGTGTGAGTTAGCATGCCTAGTACACAGCTCTCGATATGGCATTAAATATTCTCACAACACTTATAGGCTAAAACGATTAAGAAACTTTATACAAGTTCATAATTACGCCAGTAACACCACACATTGGCGTGCATATGTACAAACCTGTCTGAGACACCCGTCTTCAACTCGGATACCTTCTTCTCTCTCCTCTTCCTCTAAATTGATGGTAGGCAATTATCCAACTTCCAGCGAGTGCAGCATCATTAGATGCGCCACCTACCATAGGGGAGTGTGTACAGAAGGGAACACCTCTCTGCCTGTTTAGCCATGCGTAAGGTGTAATTGATCGATCGCGAGTGCAGGGGCGCAGATACGTTTTTTGAACTGGGGGGGGACAAAGCTGCCAGCAAACCAACCCCAACCCCACCACCAACATGTGTTGTGCGAGGAATATACTCTGATGCTCACTGAAATTATGGCAGGGAACGCCAGATTAAACATTAAAACTGCCTTCTGAGCACTGTATCTACAGGCTACCACCGAAAGAATGAGGCTACCAGAAAGGCATCTCTACTCCGTACGATTTTACTTTCACTACGACATTACTTTGAACAGACTATCAAAAAATTGCAAGGTGATATGATAAAGTAAGGCATAGTTTACTTACAGTCGTTGTTTTTTGAAAAAACGATGCAATCGTTTTCTGCCTTTTCGGTTTGGCACCCTTCATCATGCCATGATGGGGTCCTGAACTAGGAGCTGTCCCCGATATGCCTGTCAAACTTGTTGTGGGTAACCATAGCAATCAAGCTCGAGCTCGCAACCTGTGCAGTCTGCGCAGCTCAACCAACCGAATATCAGTCTTTGTTTTGTTTTATGTGAGTTGTTGCAACTATGTATGTACTGCTGTGCACCTCAATAAACCGAATGGTAATTAGTCTTTTGATTTTTCCGTGAGGTTTGCCTTATGCAAAGAAAGACAGCATAGACGTTTTTTCCTCCCTATAAGTGGGGGGGGACCGAACGAGGTGAATTTAAATCTGGGTGGGACGAATCCCACCCGTCCCACCCTCTATCTGCGCCCGTGCGCGAGTGGTTGGCGCGACGCAATGGGTAGCCTAGATCAGGCAGATAAACTAGATTTTTTTCTAGCGTGAGAAATTGGAGGTATGGCGTGTGAGCGTGTGAAGACAGTCAAATGCGTGTGTTTCACGCTCATTGCGTGAGAGTTGGCAGCCCAGAAGCAAGTGTTTATACTAACTGAAACCACCAAATAAATCAAAATCAAAACAACAACACTGCAAAAAGTAAAATCTAACCAAGATTAAATATCTTAAATCAAGAAAAAATATGCTTGTTATTTGTCTGCCAAGATAATTCTCCTTTCCAGGCAGGTTTTGTGTAAGAGTATTTCACTTAACTTTTCCCTCAATTATCTTAATAAGGTATTATAACTTGTTATTGAGATTTTATTACTGGTTATGAGTAAGTTCTGCCTTAAAATGAGAATTAACATAATTTCATCGGTGTTATATTAACCATGACAAGTTTGTCAAAGTCAGAATTTCTTATTTCAAGCATCTTATCCTTTCTTTTAATCTCTTAACACAAAACAGATAACTAAATTAAATGAATTGTTGTATTGTCAATCTGGCAACAAAAATAGGCTACAAAATGGATTGGTTTGTTTTGATTTTGATTTATTTGGCGGTCTCAGTTGGTATAAACACTTAAACAGAGCACACCAATACGCCCAGATGAAATAGTCAAACTGTTGGTTGGGGGACAAAGTATCTAGCATGTTAAAATGAGTAGTACAACTTTACTTGTTTTTAGTATAAATACACTAGTTTTAAGACATCTGTGGGGTTTCTAAAGCTAGATATATTTACTTGTTTTTAAAAATCTTACCAAGTCAAATTTTCTTGTTCTGTTGGCAGATAATTTTGCTTATTTTAAGTAAAATATTCCTAATTTTATTACTTTTTTTTTCTTGTTTTTGTAAGCCGGGTTTTTGCAGTGAAACCAATCCATTTTGTAGTCTATTTCTGTTGCCAGATTGACAATACAACAATTCATTTAATTTAGTTATCTGTTTTGTGTTAAGAGATTAAAAGAAAGGATAAGATGCTTGAAATAAGAAATTCTGACTTTGACAAACTTGTCATGGTTAATAGAACACCAATGAAATTATGCTAATTCTCATTTTAAGACAGAACTTACTCATAACCAGTAATAAAATCTCAATAACAAGTTATAATACCTTATTAAGATAATTGAGGGAAAAGTTAAGTGAAATACTCTTACAGAAAACCTGCCTGGAAAGGAGAATTATCTTGGCAGACAAATAACAAGCATATTTTGTCTTGATTTAAGATATTTAATCTTGGTTAGATTTTACTTTTTGCAGTGGGAAGTTTTAAAGCACTCTTCTGCTGTATGTTCTGCTCTTTACCTTTATTTCTGACCACGAAGCAGCGCTT
Organism: Neoarius graeffei; assembly: GCF_027579695.1. Taxonomy (NCBI): domain Eukaryota; kingdom Metazoa; phylum Chordata; class Actinopteri; order Siluriformes; family Ariidae; genus Neoarius; species Neoarius graeffei. The sequence goes on along the minus strand of NC_083574.1, from coordinate 37,236,016 downwards.
CACAGGGCCCACTTCAGAGAAGATTTCCTCCAGGTGCTCACTCGACGCTGATGTGGGTAAATTCTTCACAAATAAAGTCAGTCCTGCCATTCTGTCTGTACTCCTGATATTCTCATTTAATCACTTTACTCAGAGAGAGAGTAAACGATCACCAAGATAATCAGACACCTCTCTAAACTACCACGATTTGCTGGAAAGTCTTTCTAAGGCTTTACAATCTCTAGAATAATAATAAATTATTATTATTATTATCCGTTAACAGACATTACCGTAACAACACACGTTTTCTACGAGGCGGACATCTTGGAAGTTTTTTTCCCCACCCATAGTAATATAAGCCCCACCCCCTCACGGTGATTGACTAGTTAGGAATATTAGTGACAGATTTACAGCATGGATAGAAAAACCATCCAATCGGCGATCTGCTTTAGAAGGTAGTAGCCAATCGTAGTGCAGGAGGTGGGATTTGTTCCAGTACGGGTAGGAAAAAAGAGGAGAGGGCATGTTTGTGTCAAAACGGAAGTTATGAGGGTTTTCTTCCTGTTTTAAAAGTCAGGCGGAGGAACGTGAGAACGGTAGCGCCACATACTGAGCCGGAGCACGGCAACCATTCATCCGCGATTAACTTTCTTCATAGGTTTTATTTATTTGGCCTTAATGACATAAATGATTAGAGTTTATATTATATTATGTATTAGTGAGAGAGAGAATAGATAGACAGATGGGGATGGAGAGAGAGAGATGGATGAGAGAGATAGAAAAAAGTGTCAAATGTCCATCCATCCATCCATGATCTGTAGCCGCGTATCCTGTTCGACAGGGTCGCTGACTACGGGCGAAAGGCGGGGTACACCCTGGACAAGTCGCCAGGTCATCACAGGGCTGACACATAGACACAGACAACCATTCACACCTACGGTCAATTTAGAGTCACCAGTTAACCTAACCTGCATGTCTTTGGACTGTTGGGGAAACCGGAGCACCCGGAGGAAACCCACGCGGACACGGGGAGAACATGCAAACTCCGCACAGAAAGGCCCTCTTCAACCGCTGGGCTCGAACCCAGAGCCTTCTTGCTGTGAGGCAACAGCACGAACCACTACACCACCGTGTCACCCCATGTCAAATGTCATTTACTCAATATTAATTTTATTTATAAAACTGTTGTATTAAATCAATATCACATCCACTGAACATCAGCAAGGCTGTGATGACCTACAGCAACAGTGATCTGTGATTGGTCATTGGGAACATTGGTGGGCGGTGCTTGGGTGTTGAGGACATTATGCAAGTCCAAGGCCTTACACACTGCTTGTGAGTTGACTGAACCTGGTCTCTCGTGGTATAACCAGCAGCTGTGTTGTGTATCGAGTGCAGGATTGTTGTCATCATTGTCACTGCCGAACCCGATCCAGGCTTGAGGTGAACAATGTTTAGTTGACTTGGCCAGAATTGGAGCAGTAGGGTGGCCAGTTCCTTTCTGTGCACGTGCGCACAAACACACCACTATGGGCAGTTTAGTATACCCAGTTAACCTAACTGCATGTCTTTGGACTGTGGGGGAACCAGAGCACCTGGACGAAACTCACACGGACACAGGTAGAACATGCAAACTCCACACAGAAAGGACCCCCGTCAGCCACTGGGCTCGAACCCATAACCTTCTTACTGTGAGGGAGCAGTGCTAATTACTGCAACACCATGCTACCCACAGGCATCATCTACACAAAAAGGTACTTGTTTTTTCACAGGGCTCTTTTTTTTTTTTTAAATAAAAAAAGTCACTAAAGGAGTCTAAAAAGTAACAAACAGGTTTGAAGACATGAATAGTTTGTACAAGTTAAAATCTCATAATTACCAATAATTCTGACATGACCTGAATACACTATAATATAGACTACTACTCATTTTCACTCAAACAGGCCAAGAATAAAAATAAATAAGAAAAATCTTTCATGGTGGTGGGCTGTGATTTCACCACGTCAACAAAATCTAAAATGTTGGAGCCCTTTGAGATCCTCTTGTTAATATAAAGAGTCCAGGGTTGGGGTAGCAGTAGCTTATAGTACTATATCAAGCTAAATCGAGCTGGGACAGTGCAAGGAAAATAGTACTAGAATACTATTAACATGTTAAAAGGCAAAACTCTCAAATAAAAACATTTATTAATAAAATATGGGTCATGTTTAGTGTAGTATAAATTATTATACAGGAATACACCTTCAAATTTTAGTGCTGCTTAAACATTTCAGAGAACAAAACATGAAGTCAGGAACACAGTGTTGTAGAAAATTAAAATCATCAACAAGTGTTGCCAGGCAAAACAAATCCCGCCGAGCAGCTCTTATTTTATACCTATATGTTGAGAATGGCAGCGGCACGGTGGTGTAGTGGTTAGCGCTGTCGCCTCACAGCAAGAAGGTCTGGGTTCGAGCCCCGTGGCCGGCGAGGGGCTTTCTGTGTGGAGTTTGCATGTTCTCCCCGTGTCCGCGTGGGTTTCTTCCGGGTGCTCCGGTTTCCCCCACAGTCCAAAGACATGCAGGTTAGGTTAACTGGTGACTCTAAATTGACCGTAGGTGTGAATGTGAGTGTGAATGGTTGTCTGTGTCTATGTGTCAGCCCTGTGATGACCTGGCGACTTGTCCAGGGTGTACCCCGCCTTTCGCCCGTAGTCAGCTGGGATAGGCTCCAGCTTGCCTGCAGCCCTGTAGAACAGGATAAAGCGGCTAGAGATAATGAGAATGAGATGTTGAGAATGGTAATATTTCTCAATCAGCTGTCAGGTTATAGCCCTATGAAAATCCATGACCTTGAGTTTGACATTTCAAAAAGTCATTCAAGGTCAAAGGTCATGGCAGCAACTGAAACCCCATATGGGCCTTCTTATATGTTGATAATGGTAAACATCTGACGATCACTAACCATTTTAAAGTTATAGCCCTTTGAAAGCCCATGACCTTGAGTTTGACCTTTCAAGGTCACAGATCATGGTGCCAAATGAAAGCGAATATTGGAGTTCCAAAGATGCTCATAACAGTAAACATCTGTCTTTCGGCAACCGTTTTTGATTTATAATGGAAGATGACATGGATTAAAGTTTTCCATCGCTACGACGGATTTCTGTCAACTGGGAGCACTAAAGATCAATAATGAGATTGATGCAGATCCGAGAAAGAAAAAAAAGGGGGGGGGTAGGCCCATAGGTCTGACACCGACACTTCACCAAGCTGCTGTGATTGCCTGTTGTTGAACCCTTTCTTGTGCTATGTTTGAGTATATGTAAAGGAATAAGTTGTTGCGCTAGATAGGCAGGCATAAATAAATAAATAAATACATACATACATACATACATACAGCCTCCGCTACTGTCTAGTCCCGGGGAGGCTCGGCGTAGGCCACTGATGAAACTATTTGGCTGTCCTACTACTAGGCAACTAGGTTACTTGTCTACTACTAATACTAGGCCTTTTGTAGTAGTAATAATGATATTTGCCTATTGAAAGGTGATCAGGTGAAAAAGTTGAAGCCGCAGCAAGACCTTTGCTATTAAGCCTTTTGTAGGCTTCGGCAGACAACATTCTGGAAAGGCTGTGTTTTTCTTTGGTTTGATTAGCCTATGATTTAATCTTTAAACATTATGGTTTCAGCAGTTCGCTTAAACATTGGAGGCTGCAGAGTCGGGCTGCAAGATTTCCCGACACTTGTTTAAGATGCCGAACTTCATAGTAAGGAGAAAATAATTCCACAGTATTTAGTGCCTCGTCAGTCTCAAAAATTAATAGTGAAGGACCAATGCGAATTAAATCCCAAAGAAACATCTTGGAGGCCTTTATTTTACATTTTCAAAAATGTCCAGAATTGGAAGTCGGTCAGTGGAGTGTAATGAAGTGTCTCATTCACTAAACACAAAAGGTCAGAAAACAGTGGAGAAAACAGCTATTGCTTAAATAGGCTACTAATGGTTTACATTAGTAATTTAATGTATGTGACAAATAAATTCATTGATTAAATAGATAAAGAAGCGAATACTCCGAAGCTCAAAATTCAGGAAAGTGGCTCCGGTGTCACAAGTGCACAAGAACAGTTATTTGAAAGTTAACCTGATGAATTTGTGCGTGCGATTTCATGAAGAACCGGGACAATTGGCATTCGGTGAAAGATTCACACCTATGACTCATTATATTCGCGCGCGCCCTCTCGCCCACTGTTGCTTCGTTTTCCCGATTTACACGCGTGTCTGAAGATGGAGTTTTCAGAAATCTCCACTCTGCCCAGAGTTTGCGAAAGTAGCTGTTTTCAGTGACTGAAACCTCCGTATAGGTGTGAATGAGAGGTGCAACTGAATAAATAAATATGCGTCTTTTTTATCCGGCTACATGTAGGCTATCACTGCGCAAAGCCTCTAATGTTGAAATAGTAGTAATATTTGTTAAAATAATAGTAGGCTAAAGTTCCACATTAATCGGTAAAATGGCCCAAGGGATGTGATGGGAGGATGGCCGTTTTATAAAGGGGATGATTTGAGATTTTTATTTCAGAAGGGGGATGCCTCCCCCCACATCCCCCCTCAACTCGCGTACTGCGTATAAGGCCACCTGACACAGGCCCTTCGATTTCCATAGAGCGCGTCAAATTACTTTCGGTTTTGCCAGCATGGACGCGCTTCTATTAAATGAAGGCACAGATGTGTCAGACATCAACAAAACGGTAAAGAATAAGTGGAGATGGGCTTGGCTAAATAAAATGGGCAATAATGGCAAGCCATTTAGTTCATGGTGCAAAAAGATGAAAATGGCAGGTGTGCGCTTTTGTGTAGTTTGCCATAAAAAAAAAGTCTATGGAAGCAATGGCAAAAAACTAGATGCCTTTGGCTTCACTGCGAAGAAGCAGAAAAAGTGAACTTTCACTTTACTTTTCTTGTTTCCTGGTTTTATGTCAACAGATTTTCTTATTTTTCTTTCTGTTCCACTCTTTTGAAAGCATGGTTCAAGTTCGACTGCACTTTTCTCTTAACCACTGTTGTGCATTACTAAAGTATTGTTGAAATAAATTTGCACTTTGCGCTGAAAACTTGATGTTTCATCATTTATAGCCAGTAATGACAATGGTAAAGTCTGGCCTTAGCTTTAGTCATTGTTAAAATTATATAAAATGTACTATAAGTAGGGGCCGAGGGGATAATGGACAACACGGTGTTTAAAATTTGACGCATCGCTGACGTGGTAGGGGCCAATGACATGGAGCTTTTTTTTTTTTCAGTCAGATGATTTTTTGTTTTTTTGCTTTAATCCATGAAGATGTAATTTTGACTGAAAGGTTGACTTTCTGGTGGCCTTGAACTTCACCTTGACCCGATTACCCTGAAAATTTGATCAGTTAATCTACAGCCCGTTGTCCACCGACCCTGAAAATTTGAAGTCAATCAGTGCAACCGACTAGACTCTAGATTGTTAACAGACAGACACACAAACAAACCGCACTGATTACAATACCTCGCCCCGCTTACTCTGTCGCAGGCACGGTAATAAAACGTTTCTTTACATTGAACTAATTGTTTTGGACAAATGTGAAATAGTGCAAAAGGCATTCCCACTAAAGTGATGTGATTAAATGAAAACAGTAGCCAGTGCCATATTGTGTGTTCTCATGATAACTTGTGTTTCTCTTTCAAAAAGTTCACATTTTAGCTTTTAGAGGTGCCATGTTGAGAGAACAGAGGAAATGCTCAAGGACAGCTCGGTACTCCTGAGGATGGATGCGCAGATGCCCGGCGTGCTCAGACTCCTCCCACTTCTTACTAGTCACAGAAATGCCCCGCTTCCTCCAGTGCTCCAGCAAATTCTGTAGGGCCTCTGGGTCACTCAAGACATCATTACCACAGAAGTAGTAAAGCGCAGGACAGGTCACAGGTGTGTTCATGAACACGTCAACGGACGCATTGAAGTAGTCCACCGTCTGCCGTTTGAACACACGGAAGTAAAGGAGGCTGGTGTGCTTCACCAGGGACTCAAAGTAAGGGACCAAGTTCTTACTCACACCTGAAGTGCGACAAAAGCGCAAAAAAAAAAATTAACCAAACCAAATCAGGAATAGATAAATGGTTTATTTAAAGCTCTCCTTGCAGTTTGAAATTTTGAGCAGCATGTCAAAGCAGTAACCCCTTACCACAGAAAGAGCCAAATAGGACTTTCGGCAGTTTTATAATCCCAGAAAACATCTCATTATCTATGTGCCAAGGTTTCTCCATCAGCCAAATCATTTACAAAATTGACATAAAATTCATTAGTAACTGCTATAAACAATCATTCTGTTGCTTTACAAACCTATAGCCATGCGCTCCAGCGAGCCAATAACCAGGCTGTCGTAGATCTGCCCCCTGACTCTATCGATCAGGCCACGGTAGCGCCGGGTGTCTCTGGTGATGTTCATGAGGAGCTGAGCGAATGTATATCCTCCGATAGAGAAGGCATGAACCACTATGGGGCGCTGTGAGAAACGTTCGCTCTCTAATAGCCGCAGCACTTGTGCGCTGTACTCCAGGCCCCAGCGAGGCCACAGGAAATGACCCGTGTTGCTTTCCACCATCAGCACGTCGAAGCCTGTTCTAAGGTAGATCTCGCAGTACTTGAGCTGAGCCTGAGGTCTCGAGCCGAGCCACGGCAGCATCAAAAGCAGCGGCTTGGTCTGGCCACTGACCACAGGCTTCACTGGGCTCTCATTTACATAGAACGTGATGCCCTTGCTGAGGTGTTGAGTTGATATGCCCTTCAAGGGCCCTTCACCAAGAGGCATCATGCTAGAAGACCTAAAGAGATAAGTAAGTAAATAAATCAATGATATTCACTCGATCGTGCATTTTAGTGTATATTCTTCTGAACAGAACAGAGACCCAGAGAAATATCCTAATCTGATTAAAAGAACCTTATTTTTTTTGTATCAATTTTTAAGAAAAATTGGTTTTGAAAATTCCAGAAAGTTCCCCAAAATTCCCATTAATCCCCAAAATTTACAAGGAAATTTTCCACTCGGAAAATTCCCAGGAATTTTACAACCCTAAACAGTAACATTCAGTCACCGGGTCCCTCACCTTTCAGTAGCTAACAGGAACCTTCAGATACTGGGTCCCTCAACCTTCAGTCGCCAACAGGAACCTTCAGTCGCCAACAGGAACCTTCAGTCGCCAGGTCCCTCACCCTTCAGTAGCTAACAGTGACCTTCAGATACTGGGTCCCTCACCCTTCAGTTGCTAACAGTGACCTTCAGTCGCTAACAGGAACCTTCAGTTGCCGGGTCCCTCACCCTTCAGTCGCTAACAGGAACCTTCAGTCGCCGGGTCCCTCACCCTTCAGTAGCTAACAGTGACCTTCAGTCGCGAACAGGAACCTTCAGTCGCTGGGTCCCTCACACTTCAGTAGCTAACAGTGACCTTCAGTAGCTAACAGGAACCTTCAGTCACCAGGTCCCTCACCCTTCAGTCGCCAACAGGAACCTTCAGTCGCCAACAGGAACCTTCAGTCGCTGGGTCCCTCCCCCTTCTGTCGCTAACAGGAACCTTCTGTCGCTAACAGGAACCTTCAGTCGCCGGGTCCCTCACCCTTCAGTCGCCAACAGGAACCTTCAGTCGCCGGGTCCCTCACCCTTCAGTCGCCAACAGGAACCTTCAGTCGCCAACAGGAACCTTCAGTCGCCAACAGGAACCTTCAGTCGCCAGGTTCCTCACCCTTCAGTAGCTAACAGTGACCTTCTGATACTGGGTCCCTCACCCTTCAGTAGCTAACAGGAACCTTCAGTCACCAGGTCCCTCACCCTTCAGTCGCCAACAGGAACCTTCAGTCGCCAACAGGAACCTCACCCTTCAGTAGCTAACAGTGACCTTCAGTCGCCGGGTCCCTCACCCTTCAGTCGCCAACAGGAACCTTCAGTCGCCGGGTCCCTCACCCTTCAGTAGCTAACAGTGACCTTCAGTCGCCGGGTCCCTCACCCTTCAGTCGCCAACAGGAACCTTAAGTCGCCGGGTCCCTCACCCTTCAGTAGCTAACAGTGACCTTCAGTCGCCAGGTCCCTCACCCTTCAGTCGCTAACAGGAACCTTCAGTCGCCGGGTCCCTCACCCTTCAGTAGCTAACAGTGACCTTCAGTCGCCGGGTCCCTCACCCTTCAGTAGCTAACAGGAACCTTCAGTCGCTGGGTCCCTCACACTTCAGTAGCTAACAGTGACCTTCAGTAGCTAACAGGAACCTTCAGTCACCAGGTCCCTCACCCTTCAGTCGCCAACAGGAACCTTCAGTCGCCAACAGGAACCTTCAGTCGCCAGGTCCCTCACCCTTCAGTAGCTAACAGGAACCTTCTGTCGCTAACAGGAACCTTCAGTCGCCAGGTCCCTCACCCTTCAGTCGCCAACAGGAACCTTCAGTCGCCAACAGGAACCTTCAGTCGCCGGGTCCCTCACCCTTCAGTAGCTAACAGTGACCTTCAGATACTGGGTCCCTCACCCTTCAGTCGCTAACAGTGACCTTCTGTCGCTAACAGGAACCTTCAGTCGCCAACAGGAACCTTCAGTCGCCAACAGGAACCTTCAGTCGCCAACAGGAACCTTCAGTCGCCAACAGGAACCTTCAGTCGCCAACAGGAACCTTCAGTCGCCGGGTCCCTCACCCTTCTGTCGCTAACAGGAACCTTCAGTCACCGGGTTCCTCACCCTTCAGTAGCTAACAGTGACCTTCTGATACTGGGTCCCTCACCCTTCAGTAGCTAATAGGAACCTTCAGTCACCAGGTCCCTCACCCTTCAGTCGCCAACAGGAACCTTCAGTCGCCAACAGGAACCTTCAGTCGCCAACAGGAACCTTCAGTCGCCAACAGGAACCTTCAGTCGCCAACAGGAACCTTCAGTCGCCAACAGGAACCTTCAGTCGCCGGGTCCCTCACCCTTCAGTCGCTAACAGTGACCTTCAGTCGCCAACAGGAACCTTCAGTCGCTGGATCACTAAAGCAACATCCTTCCCTGCTTCCACGTCAAGAAAAACAAACACCAAACAAACAGCTGTGCTGTTATTATGTGCTCATTACACAGCTCCAAGCTCGCTGTGTAATGAGCACATAATATTCTCGATCGGGTCACTGTGTGACCGGAAGATAAACAATCAAGCTCAGCTCCGGGTTTAAAGCTTTCACCAGCTTTCGAAAAGCCCAAAGCGCTGTCACTAAGTGACAACAAAACGCCCAGTTTAAACTTTCACAACATATCTGCCCGAACATGCTCCAGTGGGTTCTCTTTACTTAAATACCTGTTCGCACTGGGTTTGGACACAGCTGTACACAAGCCACGGTAACCGGCGTGTTCATGATCAGGCTGGAAGCGTCTGACTCGGACACAAAGCAAACCGCGTTTCCAGGGAGAGTGAAGTGCACCGCGTAGAACTGATCTGGTTGCCATGTAGATCATTTCCACCTCTCCAGTAACAACGCTCACGCCATAAATCCGGGGACCCGGGTTCGATTCCGGCCCGTCTCTCTCCCGCTCATTTCCTGTCTCTACCCTGTCCTATCCAATAAAAGTGAAAAAAGCCCAAAAAATATCTTAAAAAAAAAAAAAAACGCTGTTCAATTCCGCTTTAACCTCTAATACTGCTCTTCTTCTTCTTTCGGTTTTATGGCGGTTGGCAACTAGCTTCAATGGTGCATTACCGCCACCAGCTGGACTGGGGTATAATACTTGAGTTTAAAAAAAACCTAAATTCTTTTAATTAGACCTGTGTTCCTTAAGAAACTAAATACATATTTGAAGCAGATTTCACCTGTACTTCTTTGCAGAATGTCCTCCAAGTTTAACACTAATTGTTTCCCTTGCAACTGTAAAATTAATCTTTGTCCTTCCTGATATTTAGGACATTGCAAAATAACATGCTCTGTAGACTCTGGGCTGCCACAGAAATCACATTTTCCATCTGCATGCTTTTTTATCATCACCAAAGAACTATTTAATCTTGTGTGTCCAAACCTCATTCTCGAAAAAGCATCCTCCTCTTCCTTACTTCTGTTGGTGTTTCTACTCTTTCCCACTTGGTTCTGGATATTATAAAACTGTCTCCCAGTCTGGCCATTGTCCCATAATGTTTGCCATTTTCCCTTAACTATGTTTTTAATCATACTTTTAATTTCTGCCTTGCTGTAAGCGACTTCAATATCTATGCTGGGATTTCCAGCTGCTTGTTTAGCGCACTTATCTGCCATCCCATTCCCTACAACTCCTATATGAGCTGGTACCCATACAAGAGTTATCTTAACTCCTGTCTTTAACAGATTATTTGCAACTTGTAATATTTCATACAAAATGTCCTGCCTTGATTTTGACTGGGACGTTCTAATGCTAATCAAAGCTGAGCTGGAGTCTGAAGCAATTACTGCCTTTCTTGGCCTGTTAACTTCCACCCATAGCAGGGCTAGCCACACAGCAACCAACTCCGCTGTATAAACCGCTAGATCATCATTGATTCTTTTTCCTACTTTGACTTTTAACTTTGGGATAACAAAAGCAACCCCAACTCTTTTACCAGCCATTTTAGAGGCATCTGTATATAGAATTACGTCCTCTCTATACGTCTCCATAAGCTAGCTCTAATTTGTCCATGTTACTCTCTTGCATCTCCTCTAATAACCCCAGGTCAATGGATATCTCTTTAAAGACCCATGGTGGGACAGCTGGAATAGGCACAATAGGACTTATCTTTAATTCACTAAACCCTATCTCATTAACTTTATCATTAATCACCCAACCAAAACTTCTGACCTGGGCATTTCCACACTCTTGACATTGCCTCAGGACTGGTTGACTCATATGATTTTCATTATGACCCTTTAAATTTGCCCAATACACAATGGCTAACTGTTCTCTTCTAAGGCCCTGTCCACATGGCAACGGATTCAGGTGACTCCGATACAATTGCTTATCGTTTAGGCCTGGCGTCCACACGGCACCGGCGTTTTGGGTGCCCAAAACGCAATCTTTTTGAGAACGGGTTCCAGAGTGGAAAGATCTGGCAACATTGCCGTTGTGAAGTCGTCTGGATGAGTAGAACGGATTTGTTTACGATGACGTCACAACCACATGACTGTGAGTGCTTCACGACGGGTAGAAGTGTAACGAACTCGATGCGAGTTGTCAACAAATCCTATAACTTGGTTCATGAAACGCGCTTACAAAATATTTTCACTGTGAATATTTATTGTGTAATGGTGCAAAGTGAGAGAGAGAGAGAGAGAGAGAGAGAGAGAGAGAGAGAGAGAGAGACTCTGCCCTTAGGGCAGAGTCAATCCCGCCAGCAAAAATAGGGAAAAAAAGGAGCGATTTCACCTCTTCAGATGTTGGTTTAAGTCCTACAATACATTCCTCAAAAAGGGCGTAGAAGAGCAAATTAATCCATCAACGTGTAGCATTCAATTTATTCCGGACCATTAAAGACGCCGCCTTCCGCGTAGAATCATACGTCATCCTTGCCGCCATATTGGATAGGTCAAAGCGGAGAATAAAGATTCATGTGCTGCATTTAACTGTACCAACAGATTTACCGTCCAAACGAGATCACATGGGATTACCTTTCACAGGTGAGAAACAACAAATTAATCCATCAACGTGTAGCATTCAATTTATTCCGGACCATTAAAGACGCCGCCTTCCGCGTAGAATCATACGTCATCCTCGCCGCCATATTGGATAGGTCAAAGCGGAGCATAAAGATTAGCTGCGTTTAACTGTACCAACAGGTTTGCCGTCCAAACGAGATCACATGGGATTACCTTTCACAGGTGAGACTGGAAAAATACTTTTCATTGTATTTGGTCATTATAATGTAATTTTCCGAACAGATTTTCCTGACTTTGTGGCTAATATGAAGTCTCGCGCATAATAGTTTATGCGCATGCGTCCTTACTTCTTCTATTGTTCTGGTGTCTCCGAAGGGACCGTCTTACAGTGCCCTTAGAGGTGTGGCATGTGTATTGCATCGTTTTCAGCAAGCGTTGCGTTGCCATATGGACCTGATATTTTACTGATCGTTGCCCATTTGGACGCGATATATTTTTAAATAACATCTCGTTGCCGTTGTCGTGTGGATGTAGCCTAAGATGAAGAGGCATTTCTCCCATCTCCACCTGGATAGCTGGCACTGGAGTAGTTTTAACAGCACCACAGCATAACCTTATTGCTTGATTTTGGATCACATCCAACTTATTCCGCAGTGTTTTGGCTGCAGACCCATATATTATACTTCCATAGTCAAGCACAGACCTAATCAAACCTGTATAAATTGTTCTTAAAGCATGTCTGCTTGCTCCCCACTCCACTCCGCATAGACATCTCATTACATTTATTACTTTCTTGCATTTATCAATCATTTTTTGCATATGCACTGCCCACGTTAATCTTTGGTCAAACCATCAGCCCAGGTATTTAAAGGAGTCAACCCTTTCCAATTCATTAGCAGAGAGATTCACTTTTATATCCTTAGCCATTTTCTTTCTTGAGAAAACCATTATTTTAGTTTTGTCAATAGAGATCCTAAAACCCCATCTATTGGACCATTTATTCACTACATCAACTACTTGCTGTATCTTACTCACCACAAATTCAATATTTCTCCCTCTTTTCCATACAGCACCATCATCTGCAAACAATGCTACATCCACAAAATTCTCTACTTCCTTAAAAATGTCATTTATCATAATGGAGAACAATAAAGGACTGATAATGCTCCCTTGTGGGATACCATTTTCTACCTGATACCGTTCACTTGTCACTCCGTTAATCCTCACCATTATTGTTCTATCTGATAAGAATTCCTTAACCCATGTAAAAACTCTTCCCTTTGACTCCCATATGATTTAACTTAATCAAAAGGCCCTCCTTCCACATAATGTCATACGCCTTCTCAATATCAAAAAAGACAGCCACAACTGATTCCTTATTCACATGGGCTCTTCTTATGGTATCCTCTATACTAAAGGATCCATGATGCCTCTGCCTCTTCTAAAACCACTCTGATAATTTTCTATCAGTCCTTTAGCCTCAACTGTATATATTAGCCTGTCATTTATTATTCTTTCCATTGTTTTCCCCATCTGAGATGTTAGTGCTATTGGTCTGTAGTTGCTAGGGATCTTTGGGTCTTTCCCAGGCTTTTTAATAGGGATAATTATAGATTCTTTCCATACTTTTGGTATTATTCCCTCTGTCCAGACCCTATTATAAAGACCCAATAGAACTTCCTTTCCTTTATCAGTTAGGTTCTCTAACATAGAATAACAAATCCCATCCTCCCCTGGAGAAGACTTACCTAACTTTCTTAGTGCATTACTAAGTTCAGTTATTGTGAGTAGTTCATTCAACTCCTCACCTATCACCTCTTCACAGTCCTGCTGATAATTTTTAACTGTTTCTGCCCTTGCTCTCTTTTCCTGATGGCTAAGATTTTCAGTGCTGTGTACCTTACTTAATGTCTTTGCCATTATCTCTGCTTTGTCAATACTACTAATGGCTATATTTTGACCATCAATCAACACAGGATAACCATATTCTTTCCCACTTCCTTTCATTTTCTTTATCATGCCCCAGACTCTCTCCACTGGAGTAGTTCTTCCTATAGATAGTTTTCACATGACGTCACAGAGTCGGGGATTCCCTAGTGGCGGCCATCTTGCGGGTCAAGCTTACCGTACGGGTGACTGAGCACACATTGTAACGCGCGAGTACAAAGTCTTCAAAAGAACCCAAGCAGGCTATTTAAAGCTAGCAATGGTGCACACCTGTTGTATTCACGGCTGTCGTAATAGGTCAGATGATGAAGTCAAGCGGAGCTTTTATGGAATTCCCACTGTACGGGAGCACGAAGGCGAGCAAACAAAGAAACTCAGCATACAAAGGAGAAATCTATGGCTTGCGAGAATCAACCGCAAGGATTAACAGCCTTCCAAACACAGCAAAGTCTGCTCCGATCATTTTATAAGTGGTAAGTTGTTTAAATAAACAATCAATTGTGTTTAAGTTTGTTTTTGGAAACCAAAACATCATGTGAACAATCTCTGGAGAATGCCTAACTGGAACCGTTGAGTGTACGTTTACATTGTAATGTACACTTAATATCGCTCGTTTGTCACGTTTCTATTTGAAACTTGTCACTTTACTCACACAAGGGTCATTTTTGAAAAACATTTTAGGTCTATTCTGTATGATTTGATTTGTGTTTGGGATGCAAACAGCACGCCTTTTGGCGGATGCCGCCTGAATCGCGCAGATCCGATTTTTTTTTGGGGGGGGCGTTGGAGTGTCTGATTATAATTTCAAAGTAAATTCTGTATTAAAATTACTAAATAAGCAAATCCATTACAGTCCATGAAACAGGAAGTATAAGGATGAGAAAAAAACAGTTTAAATTGGAAAGCTGCGCACATTTACGCAGCCCAAGCGGTGTGCAGGACTGCGCAAATATGCGCAGCTCTACAATTTAAACTGTTTTTTTCTCATCCTTATACTTCCTGTTTCATGGACTGTAACGGATTTGCTTATTTAGTAATTTCATCTCATCTCATTATCTCTAGCCGCTTTATCCTTCTACAGGGTCGCAGGCAAGCTGGAGCCTATCCCAGCTGACTACAGGCGAAAGGCGGGGTACACCCTGGACAAGTCGCCAGGTCATCACAGGGCTGACACACAGACACAGACAACCATTCACACTCACATTCACACCTACAGTCAATTTAGAGTCACCAGTTAACCTAACCTGCATGTCTTTGGACTGTGGGGGAAACCGGAGCACCCGGAGGAAACCCACGCGGACACGGGGAGAACATGCAAACTCCACACAGAAAGGCCCTTGCTGGCCACGGGGCTCGAACCTGGACCTTCTTGCTGTGAGGCGACAGTGCTAACCACTACACCACCGTGCCGCCCTATTTAGTAATTTTAATACAGAATTTACTTTGAAATTATAATCAGACACTCCAACGCCCACCCTCATCTCATCTCATTATCTCTAGCCGCTTTATCCTTCTACAGGGTCGCAGGCAAGCTGGAGCCTATCCCAGCTGACTACAGGCGAAAGGCGGGGTACACCCTGGACAAGTCGCCAGGTCATCACAGGGCTGACACACAGACACAGACAACCATTCACACTCACATTCACACCTACAGTCAATTTAGAGTCACCAGTTAACCTAACCTGCATGTCTTTGGACTGTGGGGGAAACCGGAGCACCCGGAGGAAACCCACGCGGACACGGGGAGAACATGCAAACTCCACACAGAAAGGCCCTTGCTGGCCACGGGGCTCGAACCTGGACCTTCTTGCTGTGAGGCGACAGTGCTAACCACTACACCACCGTGCCGCCCTATTTAGTAATTTTAATACAGAATTTACTTTGAAATTATAATCAGACACTCCAACGCCCACCCTAAAAAAAAAAATTGGATCTGCGCGATTCAGCCGTGAAAAAGGCGGCATCCGACAAAAGGCGCGCTGTGAATATATAAAGTTGTATATATCAGACAGCCTTTAAAGTTTGATGAAGTCAGTTTCAGGCTTTGGAGCAGGCTTTGGCAGTTTCAGGCTTTGGCAGCCCTGCATAGTCACTTGAAAATGCATCTTTGTCCACTTCGTAGGGGTCAATTCCCCCAATCAAGGCCAGTTTGGCTGCATACCGTTGTCGTGAGATGTCGTCTAATGCATCTATATACTTCTGTTTGCTTGATTTTGCCAACATTGATCTTTATTTTAGAAAACTGACTATATAACTTCATAAATTTGTCCGACACAACGTAGCCGGTAATGGCGATGGTCCATTTTGTTTGCCCCACAAGATGGCGGCTGGAGGGCGTTCCCCGGAATGTCGTGACGTCAGTGAAAACTATCTATAGAATCACAAAACTTTCTCCAGTAACCATTCTTAGCCTCCCTTATGGTTTTCCTTACAACCGCTTGAGACTTCTTAAATTCAATTAAATTTTGGAAATTGTGTGTTCTTTTCAAGACTCTAAATGCTTTGTTCCTATCTTTTATTGCTTTTTTGCATTCATTAGACTACCATGGAACTATCTTACTTAACTGCTTAGGTTTGGACTTAGGAATGGCTAATCTTGCTGCACTAATTATGCCAGCACTAATATCTTTACATAAGCTTTCAATATCTTTATTTATATCTATTACTGACAGCATTTCATCACTTACCTCTCTAAATTTGTCCCAGTCCGCTTTCTCTAAAATCCATCTCTCATTTTTAACTTCGTATTCAAATGGAACTTCCATACCCACTTGAATTTTAATAGGGAAGTGATCACTACCTACAGTATCATTCAATACCTCCCACTCACACTTATTTGCTAATTATATTGTAGCTAATGTGAGGTCTATTGCTGACTCTGTGCCCCTAACAACATCCAATCTAGTACCTGACCCATTAAAACAAACTAA
>NC_083574.1:36557058-36617058 GCF_027579695.1 Neoarius graeffei | reverse complement strand
TATCGCAAGTTATGAGTGTTTGAAATATGCTCTGTAATACATCAGTCCATATGTCAAAGCAATGGGCGTAAACGAGATTCGTTGAGACCTGTGCGAGACATCGTAGGACGGAAGTAAAACGTACAGCGGAAATCAAAGTGACCGACGTCTAATGTTGTCAAAAGACGCGCGCGCCCTCTTTCGAATGCTGATGTAATCAAGCCGGAAGTTTTCCCTGTGTCCGAAATCGCTCCCTACTCACTGTAGTGTGGACGCCATTTTCACGAAACCTTCGTGAGGATTATGTGGGAAATGCGCTCGGTATAATGTCACAAAAATACATGCATGTATTTATTATTTTGAAAACCCACCAGCCGGCAGATCTGGCACATTTTAATTGTGTGACAGTAATGACGTAAATACCAGCACGACGGATTAGTCCTTATCCTGTCGTCTTTCCAACTCTTCTCAGTTGGTTCGAAGTTGTATGGGATAACCAGTCCCCGCAGGATTCCGCAGGCCTTTTTTGTGATTGTCGCGGGCTAAAATGTCTGATGTTGTGGGAGGGTTTCCAAAAAATTGCGATGAAAGTTGCGGTGTTTTTTAGGTTTTTGTTGTGATTACATTGCGGGAGGAAGTGAAAGTTGCGAGAAATTGTTGCGATTTTCTCTTTTTGTGATTAAATTTGAGTGATATGTTAAATATTAAGTTATTACTGAAAAATTATTGATTAAAAAAACAAAGACACTGAGAAATGGTCCTATAAACAACTTTACCAATATAAAAGATTACCAGGACTACAAAAATGCAGAAAAACAGGCTTTACTTATCCAAGACTACGTTCAGACTGCACCCTGAAACGACCCATATCCGATTTTTTTGCCCATATGCGACCTGTATCCGATTTGTTATTGACAATCTGAACGACACAGATCCGATTTTTTCACATGCGACCCAGGCCGCTTGGATATGTGGTCCTAAATCCGATGCATATCCGATATTTTCACATGCGGCTGCAGTCTGACCGGACAGGTCGCATTCATGCGACCTACACGTCATCAACAAGAGACAAACGTCACTATTCTGCGTTGGCTAATCCCGCCTCTTTGGTGGAAAACAACAACATTTGTACAGTTTTCAGAATTTAAATAGACTTTTATAGAATTGATCAAGCTAATGGTGGATTTGGTACGGACCTGGATGTTGATCTGTTAGCCTGATTAAATAAAACAGTTTCTATAACTGAATTATAACTTAAACCATCCTGTATTACAAGATTATAAGATTGTTCTGGAAATTTCCAGTAATTTGACACCTTCGGTCTCGTTAGTCTGCTGCCCACATTAATCAGATTATTGTGTGAGTTCCGCCGCCGCCACAAAAACCACATCGCCAGGTCTCGCCTCATCTCCATAGCAAACTGCACTGGTGTTTCTGCACCTTGAGCCAGCGCTGAGAGAAGTTGCAGAATTCAGCCGGCTATAAACAATCTAAATAAATATTTATAAAAATGTGGAAAAAGTTTATTAATATGACGAAATAAATATGTGCAAATTATTAAGCCTGAATTAAGAGTTTGGTAATACAGCGGCCGTATCCCAAATGACTGCCTACTGAAGCTCGAGTGCACTATATAGAGTTTAAAAATCCATTACTTCCTAGTAACATGTAGTGCACTTATATAGAAATTAGAGAGACATTTAGGAGTCAACCCTCGTTACCAGGCTACACGTTTTCATTTCAGTTCAGAAACAAAAACACACACGAGACCTCACACTTTAACACTAACCAGATAATTAAACAAACAAACAAAAAATCATTAAACTTGAAGAGTGCGCTTTTTTGTTTACGTATTACATAGATGTGCTTATTACGTGTCAATTTGCGCATGCGGGACACTTTTGGGTCGTTTTCCGTTCATATTGGAGATCGCATACAAGTCTCATATAATTGGTAATGTGAACGGCCTAACAAAAAAATCGGATTTCACAACAAATCGGATATGGGTCGTTTCAGGTTGCAGTCTGAACGTAGTGCAAATGCACCTGTTGGTTCAAAAGTTAAAGTGCAGAGAACCTCACAGCACAACATGAAGTTACCTTAAAATATAATATAAATGCCTCAGCTTTCATTTAAGAAAAAACCTATTAATACTAGTACTGTGTGCAGGCAGTCTCTCCTGAAGACTAAATTAAATCATAATTATAAACTAATAAAATAAATGGCTCAGGCTTCATAGAAGAAAAAACAACAATTTGAACAGAATCTCACAGTATGATGCTGAAGCTGCCTAAACAATGGAAAATAAAATACCATTTTGGCAAAAATGTTGGCATCCATTAATTTCTTGTATTAAGTAAAAAAATAATGTAAAGTGCACACAGTCCTTCACTGTAAACATAACACACTTTCAGTAACAGAATTTAAGCCTATATAAACACTGACTCGCACATGCTGCTTCTCTTGAACGTATACACAGAAGTAAGGCGGAAGGTAGTTTGTCGACGTCACCTCAAGACGACGCCAACGATTGGTCAGATTTGCGTGAAAGTTGCGGTGATTGGATATAATTGCAACACCGCCCTGAATTCGCGGGGATTGGTTGAATTTGCGTTGAAGTTGCAAATCGCAACATCGTGAAATCCTGGAGGGTCTGAATAACCTCCATGTCACGTATGCGAGGGAGGCGGATGTATGTGCAGAAGTGTATAGTTTAATAAAGTGCAGAATATATATACAGTGAGACGATACCTATATACACACACTGTGAAACATTTCAGCCTTATGTCCACTTCCTTTTTCTCTTTAACTCAACGAGCTCTGAACAGTGTTTTAATTTGAACTAATCTGTGTAAGTTTTCAAAGGTTAGACTTGAATTACTTCGTTGTCTCGACTAATTGAGACTTTTTCTGAGTTGAAACAAAGATAATCGTCAAATTGAGTAAATTTGCATTTCCAAGTTAAACCAAGTTGAAATGTTGTACAGTGCAGGCAAACAATCCAAAACGGCAGGCTAGATCAAAAACGAGAATACAGGCAAAAGGGTCGGTCGAGGCGCAAACAGTACATCAAAGGCTAAGCGAGGACAAGAACGAGAAACAGGCATAAGGATCGTGAAACAGGAAATCAAGACAGCGGGTAGAAAGGCTCGGTCATACGTATCATACGGTAATACTTCGCGATGCAAATGCATCAGCACTGTCCTTAAAGTGCCATTCCACCATTGGATGTATTCTTTGGCATAAAATACAATATATTTTATGACAACATGACTAGACAGAGAAATCTTTTAGCTTCAAAACGATATATCAAACATAATTTTTTGACGACAAGTATATTAATTTTGCGACCAAAGTCACCTACCCTTTTAATTTCCGTGCGGTAGTGAAACGTGATGTCATCGGCAGGTTCCCCTTCTTGTGTACCACGTGTCGGTCTATTTTTAGACCAGGAAACCCCCAAAGTGAGAGAGTCATTTCTCCTCGTATATGGGGGCCAAAAAAATTGCGAAAAATTTTGAGTTAATCTTTCAGTTAGCTAGATTTATTGGTATTAGCTAGATTTATTGGTATTATTTTTATCGCGTTCTATCCGCCATTGCTGATAATATGTGCCACATCACACGTCACGTGGTACACAAGAAGGGGAACCTGCCGATGACATCACGCGCGGAAATTAAAAGGGTAGGTGACTTTGGTCGCAAAATTAATATACTTGTCGTTGTCAAAAAATTATGTTTGATATATCATTTTGAAGCTAAAAGATTTCTCTATCTAGTGATACCGTTTATATATGTTGTCAAAATATATTGTATTTTATGCCAAAGAATACATCCAATGGTGGAATGGCACTTTAAAGTGCATATCATGGGTAAATTCAGGAGCAAGATCAATGTAATTCTCCAATTTTATATTAAACTTTGGTCAAATATCTGTAACATTCTGCATTTTGTGTAATTTTTTTTACCTTGCGCAATACCAGAAAAAATCAGTTGAAATCAAGCCATTTGAGGTGAATTGGTCCGCCTCTGAAAAAACTTGGCATTCGGATTTCCCGGCAAACATTGATTTTCATGACGTCGCGTGCGGGACGCCTCCCTCTGAATCCTACATCAGCGCTGGTTTGTTTATGAGAAAACAACCTGGTGGTTTTCTGCAAATTTCTTCAACGTTATCATGTAAAATGGTTAACAGATTGTAGGAATGAGAGCGGGTGGGTGGAGCACAGAAATACGGCAGGCCAGAACTGAGTTCCAAAAACTCTTTATTTCTGCAGTTTTCAGTGTCTAATTTTCACTCTCCCAGTCACACACACGCAAGTCGTCTGGTTGGGGAGAGAGCCACCTTCCTCTGCTCTCTCTCTCCTTTTATAGGGCGCGGTCGCTGGGGAAGACACACAAACACAGGTTAACTAACATCAGGTGTAGTGATTCTGCCACTTACCTTCCCTGACTCCGCCCTCCGTTCACAGACCGATGCTTGACCACGCCCCCGCTGCCACACAGATGTATCGTAGGAGGGTGTAGCAACACCAATCTTCATCGTTTCCCAAAAGACCGGACAATGAGAGAGAAATGGGAGCGCTTGGTCTACACAGGCTGTGCACTGAAACCGTGCAAAGCTCGCGCAGCCTGCTGGCGCTTCCGCAGGTAACGTCACGAATCTGGCTCCAGACTCCCTTGGGATTTTTCCAGACGCGTTTTGTTATTTTATTTTTTTCTGCTGTAGACAGATGGCCTTGTGCAAAATTACCCTTCTGGATGAGTGTGTAAAGGGACATAAAAAAACAAATGAAATTGGTCCAGAATATGCTCTTTAAATAGGCAAACACGTAGTTCCTTAATTGAGCTCAGGTGCGACTTGTTCACGGCGCGCGTGCTGGAGTCCACTTGGCGTGCCTTCAGGTGCACGTGCCACAGCACGCAGGACTGACTCTCCATCACTGATGAAGCTGGCAAATCTCGAAATTAATCTAAATCGGAATGATATGGCAATCTGTGTAAACAGTTTTCAAAATGGCAGCGCTGACACTTCACGTTTGAAGTCTCGCACAAGTCTCGTGAAGATCGTGCGGACAAGCGACGCCTGCCATATGAACTACATGGTAGAGGTCTGCGTGGGACAGAATTTTCAGTCCCGCTCCCGCCCGCTCCTGCATTGTGCAGTCCTGCTCCCGCCCGCTCCCGCAAAGAATTATGATTTTCAGTCCCGCTCCCACCCGTGCCTGCCATATTTTGTCCCGCTCCCGCCCGCAAATCCCGCATGATGCAGACGTTCACGTTATTTCTCACGCAAGTTCTTGTCATTGGCTTGGGGAATTGTGTCAGAAAACAGAATCCAGGGACACATGTCTGCCCGGGGGCATTTTGAGTTATTGACAGATTCAGAAAGTACAGTTTCTAAGCTTTCCAATGATGCCTTCCATGTGGAGATCTGACAATATTTGAAGAATGTGTGGCCTTTTGAAAGTGTATACTTCTTAAAACAGGAAAGGGAGAAAATCGCCCTCAAAGTTTTCCATCTCAGCTACTCTGGGTGTAGGGCGGGCACATAATGGTGCTCATTTGCATGACATTAAGGAAAGCTCTACCCCCTACTAGCTAGCACAATGCTACTTTCATGTAAACAAAGATCACCACGTCAATTTTCCTTCCATGCAAAGTATGCCCAAAACAATTATGAAGTACAAAAATAAGTCCTAAAGTATACTTTAACGTTTTGTGGTTGAAAAATTACTCACACCGTAAGAAAGAAAGAGAGCACGATGATGACACAACTAACACAACACTAGTTTCATGTAAAGCCTCGGTCACAACCCGCCGTACAGTACGTGCTCCTATGGCCGGTCTACATGCAAAAAACGCAAGAAACACACGGAGAGCGCACAAGAAACGCACGAGAGCGCGCGTGTGATGTGCTGATTTTCGAGCCGCAGACCGGCCGCAGAGGTTCTTTGTCATGTCAAACAAACTCTACGGGCGCTTACGTTTTTTTCAGGTTGCAAGACAAACTTACGGCCAACGCGCGTCTTTCTCCGTGAACAAAAAAAAAAAAACGCAGCGATTTGGGAAACGCCAAAAATCACACGGCCAAAAAATCGTATGTCCGGTTGTGACCTAGGCTTAACCAAACCACAACACTCTCCGTTACATGCAAAAATAACCACACAGCCTTAGATTAATAAACTTACCCCATCAGAAAGAGAAACGGCGCCTTGCACACACCAATGCCTCCGATGGAATGTAGTCCTAGAACGGTCCGTGTATCATCCGATCATTCAAGTATTCCATTCAATCTGGAAAACGAGGTTGTGTTTTTTTTTTTGCTAGAAATGGTTATTTCCGATGTAAATACCGTGTGTCTGTTTGCTTCGCGGTGTTTCAGCTCCTCTGCGCTCTGTTTAGCTTCCTCATTCCATAGTGAAATTACATGCCTGTATGCAGTTAAGTAGCCATGCGCTCAGCCTGTATCATACAGCTGATTCGCGAAAAAAACAACAACAAAAGACTTAAATCATCATGTGAATGGCCCATATGGTAATTTATCCACACCCCCCAGCAGGCTACAGTCCTGACAAAAACGAGACAATTTGCAACAAAAAATGTATGCTTTTCCAACAAAACAATCTATTATCTGAAATACTGATTGCATTATTCAAGATCTCAACTTGCACATGATGGGAAAAAAAAAAACAAAAATCACAAATTTCGAAAAAAATGCTTCTTTTGCGATTATTTCGGCTTCGTTTCGGCCAACATGTGTCCCTGGATTTGGTGAGGGGTCACAATTGTTGTCCTTTTAAGACAGTACATACATGGCGATTCAGGCCTGATGTACCTGATTTATGGCCGTTGTATGTCAGAACCTTTTGGCACTTATCACAACAAGCAAAGGGCAGCTGATTTCCCTCTGCGTCATACACGAGTGAGAACGACTTCCAAATGTCTGATTTCAGGACTCTTGACTTTTTAACGGTAAATGTACCTCTTTTTAAAGCAGCACTTACTTCTGAAGCACTGTGAGCTTCACTAGAGGAGCTCTGCTCTTCTGCCATGATCGGAGATTTCAAACACGGAAGAGCGGAAAGGAATCGGAAACGTACGTGAGATTAGACCACATCCACAAATTTAGGCATCTTAAAATGTTTTTATTAATGCCAAATAAAATATCCAGCACAAATTATATATGATAGACATAAATTAATAATTTATAAATTTTATTTTAAACGCGTTTTTAGTTAGCGGGACTGCAGCTTATCACCTCTCCCGCCCACTCCCGCATTGTGCACTCCCCCTCCCGCCCGCGCCCGCAATGAGCTTTCAAAATTTGTCCCGCGCTGCACTGCTTTGCGTCGGGTCCCGTGGGACTCCCGCGGGAGTGCAGGGCTCTACTACATGGCTAAAAACCGAAAAGGCCGATAAGTGTAATATAATAATATGCCAATACAAGTCATGATATAAGGTTAATAAAACCAAAAATGTAACTGAATAACACGTTAATTAAGAAATAAATCAAGTTTAAAAATGGCTTCAGTTCCCCTTTAAAGATGACTAGCTCCAGTCAGTGCATCGTCATACTGTAGTTTAGATGTTTCATCCCATCTTTTCTCATACTGTACTTTGCTTCCTGATGAATAATTGAGTTAGTGTATACTGTATATTACGACTTAAACTTCCCTCTATGTTCCTGCCAGCATGTCTGCAATGTGTGTGTGCGCCCATGGCGTGTCAGCTAGTCGGCTTCCCAGTGCAGGGTTTAGTGGCGTGATCCTCTGACGATGCCTCAAACAGGACACTGAGGTCAGCGTTTCATCTGTATGGTAGACTGAATGTGCTTGGCTTTCACTCCACTCTGGGCGCTGCACTCAGCCACCCTGGACTGCTGTGGAAATTGACTGCAGAGCTCTCCTTCACTGTTTGCGCGCTCGTTCGTGATGGACGTGGTTGTAAAATACAACAGCTCACTGTGAGCCTGTAATAAAGCACTGAGCATGCTTAAATGATATAAGATTAAAGTCGTCACTCCACCCATCTTCATGAATCCTCTTATGTATGATGTATAATTTTAGGAGGTATAGATGATCACTGGATCGCTTGTGATAGAAGGTTCACGTCTTTAGCGCCAGGAACATGTCATTTTCTGCTCATCACTAAAGCATGCTGCTTACGGGGTTGGTTTTTTTTTTCATCATAATGAAAAAGATAGCATAATTATTTTCCTTTTGATATCGCACAAAAATCACGGTTTGCGATTCACTGATTGCGGTATGGGCGGCACGGTGGTGTAGTGGTTAGCGCTGTCGCCTCACAGCAAGAAGGTCCTGGGTTCGAGCCCCGGGGCCGGCGAGGGCCCTTCTGTGTGGAGTTTGCATGTTCTCCCCGTGTCCGCGTGGGTTTCCTCCGGGTGCTCCGGTTTCCCCCACAGTCCAAAGACATGCAGGTTAGGTTAACTGGTGACTCTAAATTGACCGTAGGTGTGAATGTGAGTGTGAATGGTTGTCTGTGTCTATGTGTCAGCCCTGTGATGACCTGGCGACTTGTCCAGGGTGTACCCCGCCTTTCGCCCGTAGTCAGCTGGGATAGGCTCCAGCTTGCCTGCGACCCTGTAGAACAGGATAAAGCGGCTAGAGATAATGAGATGAGATGAGATGATTGCGGTATAACCCAAATAAACATGAAAGAACTTTTTTTTTTTTACAATTTTTGGTCACTGACTTTATTGACATTCGATAAGAATGAAACATCGCTGCAAGCAGCGATTGTCGGGGCCCAAGCAGTTTTTTGTGAAGTCCACCAGTCGCCAAAATTTGAATTATTCCACCAGTTGGACTTTTGGAAGCTTTACATAATGTCTTAAAAACCAAAATAATTTTGAAGATGAACCAACCCATGCCTTAGAGACAAAGGAAAAAGTTTTGCGTCTTATTGTAGAGACGCTATATGGCTACCTTGAATGAAATTAGCTAAATACAGTTAGGTCCATAAATATTTGGACAGAGACAACATTTTTCTAGTTTTGGTTCTGTACATTACCACAATGAATTTTGAACAAAACAATTCAGATGCAGTTGAAGTTCAGACTTTCAGCTTTAATTCAGTGGGTTGAACAAATTGATTGCATAAAAATGTGAGGAACTAAAGCATTTTTTAAACACAATCCCTTCATTTCAGGGGCTCAAAAGTAATTGGACAAATTAAATAATTGTAAATAAAATGTTCATTTCTAATACTTGGTTGAAAACCCTTTGTTGGCAATGACTGCCTGAAGTCTTGAACTCATGGACATCACCAGATGCTGTGTTTCCTCCTTTTTAATGCTCTGCCAGGCCTTTACTGCAGCGGTTTTCAGTTGCTGTTTGTTTGTGGGCCTTTCTGTCTGAAGTTTAGTCTTTAACAAGTGAAATGCATGCTCAATTGGGTTGAGATCAGGTGACTGACTTGGCCATTCAAGAATATTCCACTTCTTTGCTTTAATAAACTCCTGGGTTGCTTTGGCTTTATGTTTTGGGTCATTGTCCATCTGTATTATGAAACGCTGACCAATCAGTTTGGCTGGATTTGAGCACACAGTATGTCTCTGAATACCTCAGAATTCATCCGGCTGCTTCTGTCCTGTGTCACATCATCAATAAACACTAGTGACCCAGTGCCACTGGCAGCCATGCATGCCCAAGCCATCACACTGCCTCCGCCGTGTTTTACAAATGATGTGGTATGCTTTGGATCATGAGCTGTACCACGCCTTCGCCATACTTTTTTCTTTCCATCATTCTGGTAGAGGTTGATCTTGGTTTCATCTGTCCAAAGAATGTTCTTCCAGAACTGTGCTGGCTTTTTTAGATGTTTTTTAGCAAAGTCCAATCTAGCCTTTTTATTCTTGAGGCTTATGAGTGGCTTGCACCGTGCAGTGAACCCTCTGTATTGACTTTCACACAGTCTTCTCTTTATGGTAGATTTGGATATTGATACGCCTACCTCCTGGAGAGTGTTGTTCACTTGGTTGGCTGTTGTGAAGGGGTTTCTCTTCACCATGGAAATTATTCTGCGATCATCCACTACTGTTGTCTTCTGTGGGCGTCCAGGTCTTTTTGCATTGATGAGTTCACCAGTTCTTTCTTTCTTTCTTTCTTTCTTTCTTTCTTTCTTTCTTTCTTTCTTTCTTTCTTTCTTTCTTTCTTTCTCAGGATGTACCAAACTGTAGATTTTGCCACTCCTAATATTGTAGCAATTCCTCAGATGTTTTTTTTCTGTTTTCGCAGCTTAAGGATGGCTTGTTTCACCTGCATGGAGAGCTCCTTTGACCGCATGTTTTCTTCACAGCAAAATCTTCCAAATGCAAGCACCACACCTCAAATCAACTCCAGGCTTTTTATCGGCTTAATTGAGAATGGCATAACGAAGGAATTGCCCACACCTGCCCATGAAATAGCCTTTGAGTCAATTGTCCAATTACTTTTGGTCCCTTTAAAAACAGGGTGGCACATGTTAAGGAGCTAAAACTCCTAAACCCTTCATCCAGTTTTAATGTGGATACCCTCAAATGAAAGCTGAAAGTCTGGGCTTTATGTCCATGTCCATTATATAACTATAACCTGAATATGTTTCAGTAAACAGGTAAAAAAAACTATTTGTGTCAGTGTCCAAATATATATGGACCTAACTGTATCTTGTATGTGGTTCCCCGCTTGGACCCCTAATAATTCACTGCATCTTCAATCAACTATATCTGCGATGTCTGTACCACATCACGGACGATCATTTTAACACGTTCTATTCTGGGAAACGAACAGAAGACCTGTATACACAAAACTTATCCTGGAAGTCCCAGTAATTCATCACACAAGCTAACTGACTGTGTGTCCTTGTCCACCACTAAGAAGAAGGGATCCATTAGGTCATGATTACAGGAGAGACTGTTACAAAGCATTATGTGGCTAAATACAGCCATGCACACACACACACACACACACACACACACACACACTCTCGCACCCCTCCCTCTCTTCACATCACCAGGCTGTCAGAGTCACATGCCATCACACACCCAGTGGCAGGTCTAACGCTTGTTTACTGGTGCTAAGAAGCTTGTTGTTTCACAGGTGAAAGTCAAAGTCCTGAGGTTTTGCAAAGCACAAACGAGATTTTTTCATGATAACGGCTTCTAATACTGTACCACAGCGCTCGACCGAATGCTCGATTCGGATTGGGCAGAAGATGTTAATTAATTTTCCATAACAGCAGCTCTGAGAGTAGGTCCAAGTGCAAGCTTTATTAACATGCTTGTTTATTAGTGTGCTTGTAAAGTGCTCACATCTCCATTATTTCTATACTAACAGCGTACACAGGGGCCTGTATGCAGGTACTCCGTTTACACAGATAAGTGCGATTGTTAAGATGGGGACGTTTGCTGTGAGGTGATGTTTATGGTATGAGTCTCCAGAGGCAGCGCTTTGTAACAGTTAGAAGAAGCTTTCTGTCACAGGAAAGTCTCAAGACGGAGGTGTTTATGCTTTGTCAGTAACATGACAAGCTGCATTTTTTTTTTAATTCAAGAGAGAATACATGAGTGGCTGGTGAGGGAATGACTTGTTTTGCGGACGTTTTAACAACATTAAAGGGGAACTGAAGTCATTTTTAAACTTGCTTTATTTCTTAATTAACGTGTTCTTCAATTACGTTTTCGGTTTCAGTAACCTTACACTACCGTTCAAAAGTTTGGGGTCACCCAGACAATTTTGTGTTTTCCATGAAAAGTCACACTTTTATTTACCACCATAAGTTGTAAAATGAATAGAAAATATAGTCAAGACATTTTTCTGGCCATTTTGAGCATTTAATCGACCCCACAAATGTGATGCTCCAGAAACTCAATCTGCTCAAAGGAAGGTCAGTTTTATAGCTTCTCTAAAGAGCTCAACTGTTTTCAGCTGTGCTAACATGATTGTACAAGGGTTTTCTAATCATCCATTAGCCTTCTGAGGCAATGAGCAAACACATTGTACCATTAGAACACTGGAGTGAGAGTTGCTGGAAATGGGCCTCTATACACCTATGGAGATATTGCACCAAAAACCAGACATTTGCAGCTAGAATAGTCATTTACCACATTAGCAATGTATAGAGTGGATTTCTGATTAGTTTAAAGTGATCTTCATTGAAAAGAACAGTGCTTTTCTTTCAAAAATAAGGACATTTCAAAGTGACCCCAAACTTTTGAATGGTAGTGTATATCGTGACTCGTATTGGCAACTAATTGCAATTAAATATGATACTTATCGGCCTATTTGGTTTTTAGCCATGTTGAATTCAGTTCATTTGGTCCACAGCAGGCGTCGCTTATCCACGCGATCTTCACGAGACTTGTGCGAGACTTCGAAACGTGAAATGTCAGCCAGGTGTCAGCGCTGCCATTTTGAAAACTGTTTTCCAAACGAAGTATTGCACAAAAACGAGTTTAAATGACAATTACTGCCTACTTTTTTCAAACTTTCCTGATTGCTATCAAAACAAACAAAACTTCTGGCTTGATTACGTCAGCATTCGAAAGAGGGCACGCGCATCTTTTGACAATGTTGGCAGATGTCGGTCACTTTGATTTCCGCTGTATGTTTTACTTCCGTCCTACGATGTCTGGCACAGGTCTCAACGAATCTCGTTTATGGCCATTGCTTTGACATATGGACTGATATATCTCATCTCATTATCTCTAGCCGCTTTATCCTGTTCTACAGGGTCGCAGGCGAGCTGGAGCCTATCCCAGCTGACTACGGGCGAAAGGCGGGGTACACCCTGGACAAGTCGCCAGGTCATCACAGGGCTGACACATAGACACAGACAACCATTCACACTCACATTCACACCTACGCTCAATTTAGAGTCACCAGTTAACCTAACCTGCATGTCTTTGGACTGTGGGGGAAACCGGAGCACCCGGAGGAAACCCACGCGGACACGGGGAGAACATGCAAACTC
This sequence comes from Neoarius graeffei, assembly GCF_027579695.1. Classification (NCBI taxonomy): domain Eukaryota; kingdom Metazoa; phylum Chordata; class Actinopteri; order Siluriformes; family Ariidae; genus Neoarius; species Neoarius graeffei. The sequence goes on along the minus strand of NC_083574.1, from coordinate 36,604,108 downwards.
CGCACAGAAAGGCCCTCGTTAGCCACGGGGCTCGAACCCGGACCTTCTTGCTGTGAGGCGACAGCACTAACCACTACACCACCGTGCCGCCCTGTGAGTTAATAGTATTTATTTAATTCAATTTATTACATGGCAAAGAGTTCAGAGAAGACAGAAGTGATAGCTAGCTTAGCGTGCAGAAGGTTTAAGAGAACTTGGCTTGCGCTCAAATATTAATCACTCCAAAATGTGGTTAGGGATCTTGGCCCATGCTTCCATTTTACTTCCTGTGAATTAGTATTTTGAAGTTCAGCATGGACTTCTGAAGCTTTTCATCTCGCCAATTAGAGCGTTCACCCGAAACCAACGTGTAGGATGAGGTGAAGTATTAGCTCAGTTTTGGACTCTTAATTAGGCTTGCTTTCTGGAAAAGACGATGGCTTTGGAGGATCTGCCCAACAGGAAGGTGTACTGTATTTAAGAAGGGTTTAAGGTGTTAAGAAAAGGTTTGTGGGAGAAGGAGTGATGGGTGGGATGAGAACCATGCTTACAAACTGTAGCACGGCTGAGAAAAAATTGCCACATTTTTTTCTCCTTGGAGAAGAAAAAAGATCCACTTTACAAGTCAATAACAAACTCACACAGCAGTGTTTAGGTGGAGACCGAGACTGAGGGTGAACTTCTTCACACACGCACACACCCAAATACACACGGTTGGTTCTGTAATATTGGGACCCGCCCATCTCGCCCATGCAGCCTTCAGCTGTTTAGACGGCCGTGTTTAGACCCTGGCTTGAGGAGAAGCACAAGAATGAAGGGATGTGTTTTCTTTCTCTGACCCCGCGCACGCACGCACACACACACACACACACACACACACACACACACACACTCCACCTCCACCTTCCTCAGCGTGGAGGAAATGTGAGCCGTCCTGCTTTTATCAGCTCCATTGTTTGTGATCCTCAGGGATGGAGTTTCCTGAAGGAGACCGGAGAGCTGCACATGTTCCCCAGCTTGGCTCCCATCACCAACAGCCACACTGAAGTGTTTAAGAAATCTCTCTCTCTCTCTTTTCCCCCCCTCATGATTTCCTTTTGAACTTAGCCTACATATGGAGTTGGAAATGTTAGACGAGTGTGTGAGTGTTAGCAGTGACGGTTCTGTGTGGACGTGAGTGATTGTGTGCTCACATATCTACCCAAGATGTAAGAGGAAGCGGATGGCAAAGAAAGAAAATAAAGTCGGGAGGCCATTTTTCATGCTGAAGGATGAGGAAGATGATGGTTTGGTGTTGCTAGAAACATTTGTTAATAAGTCTGTTGGGGGAAAGCGTATGTTTGGACCACCTCAATTGACTTGCCAGCAAATTTTGCCAGACTGTGTGTGTGTGTGTGTGTGTGTGTGTGTCCGCCAGCTTTCAGTAGGATGTTTACCATTTCACTTGGCACAGCAATGGCAATGTGAACACATGCACACATGCTGAAGGCTTTTACAAATGTGAGGCAAAAAAAAAAAAAGTCATGAAGACCCCATGCTTTTTTAATATGCTACCATATTGCAATATTCACTCTGTACACTCTATAAAGTACATTATTGTACCTTTAGGGCTTGTCACTGGGGTAGTACCCTCTAAGGTACAGTGCTGAGCGTAAATGAGTCCACCCCCTTTGAAAAGTAACATTTTAAACAATATCTCAATGAACACAAACAATTTCCAAAATGTTGACAAGACAAGATTTAATATAACATCTGTTTAACTTGTAATGTGAAAGTAAGGTTAATAATATAACTTCGATTACACATTTTTCAGTTTTACTCAAATTAGGGTGGTGCAAAAATGAGTACACCCCACAGCAAAATCTACTACGTCTAGTACTTTGTACAGGATGGCCTCCATGATTTTTAATGACAGCACCAAGTCTTCTAGGCATGGAATGAACAAGTTGGCGACATTTTGCAACATCAATCTTTTTCCATTCTTCAACAATGACCTCTTTTAGTGACTGGATGCTGGATGGAGAGTGATGCTCAACTTGTCTCTTCAGAATTCCCCATAGGTGTTCGAATGGGTTCAGATCAGGAGACATACTTGGCCACTGAATCACTTTCACCCTGTTCTTCTTCAGAAATCCAACAGTGGCCTTAGACATGTTGTCATGTTGGAAAAGTGCACGACGACCAAGGGCACGGAGTGATGGTAGCATCTTCTCTTTCAGTATAGAGCAATACATCTGTGAATTCATGATGCCATCAATGAAATGCAGCTCCCCGACACCAGCAGCACTCATGCAGCCCCACATAAGGACACTGCCACCACCATGTTTCACTGTAGGCACCATGCATTTTTCTTTGTATTCCTCACCTTTGTGATGCCATACAGTTTTAAAGCCATCAGTTCCAAAAACATTTATCTTGGTCTCATCACTCCAGAGTATAGAGTCCCAGTAGTATTCATCTTTGTCAGCATGGGCCCTGGCAAACTCTCTGCGGGCTTTTTTGTGCCTGGGCTTTAGGAGAGGCTTCTTTCATGGACGGCATCCATGCATGCCATTCCTCTGCAGTGTACGCCGTATTGTGTCACGGGAAATAGTCACCCCAGTTTGACTTTCTACTTCTTTAGATAACTGCAGTGAACTTGCATGCCGATTTTTCTTCAACCCTTCTCATCAGAAGACGCTCCTGTCGAGGTGTTAACTTCCGTGGACGACCTGGACGTCTCTGTGAGATGGTTGCAGTTCCATCTTTCTTAAATTTTTGTACCACTTTTGCTACAGTATTCTGACTGATAAGTAAAGCTTTGCTGATCTTCTTGTAGCCTTCACCTTTGTGGTGTAAAGAAATTATTTTCTTTGGGGAATTCTGAAGAGACAAGTTGAGCATCACTCTCCATCCAGCATCCAGTCACTAAAAGAGGTCATTGTTGAAGAATGGAAAAAGATTGATGTTGCAAAATGTCGCCAACTTGTTCATTCCATGTCTAGAAGACTTGGTGCTGTCATTAAAAATCATGGAGGCCATACAAAGTACTAGATGTAGTAGTTTTTGTTGTGGGGTGTACTCATTTTTGCACCACCCTAATTTGAGTAAAACTGAAAAATGTGTAATCTAAGTTTATATTATTAACCTTACTTTCACGTTATAAGTTAAACAGATGTTATATTAAACTTTGTCTTGTCAACATTTTGGAAATTGTTTGTGTTCATTGAGATATTGTTTAAAATGTTACTTTTCAAAGGGGGCGTACTCATTTACACTGAGCACTGTATATACTGTATTTGTACCCTTTACACACTGCTTGGGAACATATATGTACCTTTTTGGCTGTAAAAAGGTACACATAGTTTCCTTGAGGTCCCATAATGAGGCCTAGAGGGTACATTAGTGTAGACTGTACCTTGGGGGACGGAAATGGACCTCTACTGTACCCCTGTTTCTGACAGTGTATGCAGGACACGCATCGCAAGACGCAATTTTACACGCTCCCAAAAAGTGCTCTCGGTGAGTCTGAAATTAAAGTTCAGTTTGCCAAGGCTATACCGGTAGCTCGCCATGAAAATTGCTCGCCTGGGACACACCTACTGAAATCACAGAAAAGCTCAGGATTAAAGAGGAATCGCGAGTTCAACAATGAAGAGAATATGTTGGTAATATACAGCAGCGTTTCTCAACCTTTTTTGAGTCACGGCACCCTTCAGAAGTATGCGAATTCTCAAGGTACCCCATATAAAATACACGCAGTCACACTGACCATACGCTGACCCCGGCAGTGATGTTGTGACATGGGAAAGGGGGCTGTGAGACAAATTTTGATGATGCAAGAGGCGGCGATGATCTGCATTCGTGTAACTATCGTTTTTTGGAATTTTAATTCATTTTATTTATTTCAGTGTTAGAATGTATAATTTTTTGACGGCACCCCGGTTGAGAAAGGCTGATATACAGTACACAAGGTTATTATTATTAGACCTGATTAAAGATTAAAGACTGTGGATAATATGACATTAATTTAAGAATTAGTTTTAATGAAAATGTGGCTACATTCAGAATAAGCTAATTTGTAGAATGGTGTGTAGTTAAACTGTAGTTAATGGATTATGGTTGATTTCAGAGCGTGGAAAACGAACGATGTGACAAAAACGCTGTTTAAATTGGTGATGTTTTTTGCAGGCTATAAGGATATGTATTTAAAAAAAATAGTCCAATGGACAAACAGTAAGCTATTCAGTTTCTCTAAATAGTTCTGTAACTAAGGTACTAAAATGAAGGTCCGGGTTTGAGTCCCGTGGCCGGCGAGGGCCTTTCTGTGCGGAGTTTGCATGTTCTCCCCGTGTCCGCGTGGGTTTCCTCCGGGTGCTCCGGTTTCCCCCACAGTCCAAAGACATGCAGGTTAGGTTAACTGGTGACTCTAAATTGACCGTAGGTGTGAATGTGAGTGTGAATGGTTGTCTGTGTCTATGTGTCCCTGTGATGACCTGGCGACTTGTCCAGGGTGTACCCCGCCTTTCGCCCGTAGTCAGCTGGGATAGGCTCCAGCTTGCCTGCGACCCTGTAGCCTCTGTAGTACGCTGCCTGACTCTGTAACATGACTACATATGCTACAGCGTGGTCACGTGGTCCGGCTCAGCCAATCAGAGCGCGAGAATCGATCAACAAATATGGCGTCGCTTCCGGTCATGCTAGACCTGAATCAAAGACGATTTCATGCTGGAATAATTGGATTTGAAGCAAATTATGGGCAGCGGAGACGATATAAATTGCTTGAACATTGAAAGGCAAATTTTATTTTTCTGGGATCAAGTAGCCGGCTCAGACCGTCTGTGTAGGCGGAGAAAACCACCGGTCGCCGGCGCTTCTGGACGTCTCTGTCTGTAGCACTGAAGTATTTCCATTTCAGGGCTTTTTGAGTACCCAGCCCTATCCAGAACAGCTTTTGTTGTCTTCTGTAGATCCTTTATGAGGATGTAGTTTATTTCATACATGGAAATGGCTTCTCCTCTTTGAACATCATAGTTATTGATTAAAAAAATAATGCATTGTGGGATGTGGCATTGTAAAGGTTGGGGTTATGGGCCATGAATCAGAGTGCACTCTTATAAAGAGTGTGTGTGTGTGTGTGTGTGTGTGTGTGTGTGTGTGTGTGTGTGTGTGTGTGTGTGTGTGTGTGTGTGTGTGTGTGTGTGATGGCAAGAGATGAAGAGGTGGACAGAATGTGTGCTGTGTATGACCTACATTTCTGTTTTTGTGTTTGGATGATTGGAGGATGATGTTATGAGGTCATGTATCTAATATTCTCTGCATAAAGTAGTTCGTTAATAGCAACATGCTTGTCCGTGTTATATTTAACAGTTATTCCATGAAATCGAGTCGTACATGAGCTGATAGCCAACGAGGCGCGTAGCACCGAGTCGGCTATAAGCCATCGGTGACGAGATTGAGTGGAATAACTGTTTTATTCTATCCATATTCCCTGTATTTTAAGAAACAGAGCATTTTTATTTCATCTTTTGCAAATTCGATAAATAAAAACTTTATACAAAACGTCCGACCAAATCATTTCCGCTTAGAATGTAAACAAACCGGCGAAATAACAGGATTATTATTTTCAATTTGTGAAAAATGCGAAAATAATAATTCTTGAAAATTAAAAAAAGATACATTCTTACTATAAAATACTGTATGTTCATTCCATATTTTGTTGCTTTTTTTATTTTTTGGCGTTTTGTTTTCGAATAGAGTTTTTATTTCGTCCTCGATTGGTTCAACAACACACTCTGCCATTTTGTTTTTCTCTTCTCACGGTATATGAGCTGATATCCTAGTAGTAGAGTAGCCAATCAGAGCGCGCTATTGCTCATATCCACTGAATGTGGATAGAATAATTCTAGTTATATTTAATGTAGTGTGAACTCAGTAAGAAAGCATGAAACATTTAAAGGGGAACTGAAGTCATTTTTAAACTTGCTTTATTTCTTAATTAACGTGTTATTCAATTACGTTTTTGGTTTTAGTAACCTTATATCATGACTCGTATTGGCAACTAATTGCAATTAAATATGATACTTATTGGCCTATTCGGTTTTTAGCCATGTTGAATTCAGTTCATTTGGTCCACGGCAGGCGTCGCTCATCCGCGCGAGCTTCACGAGACTTGTGCGAGACTTCGAAGCGTGAAGTGTCAGCCAGGTGTCAGTGCCGCCATTTTGAAAACTGTTTTCCAAACGAAGTATTGCACAAAAATGAGTTTAAATGACGATTACTGCCTACTTTTTTCAAACTTTCCTGATTGCTATCAAAACAAACAAAACTTCCGGCTTGATTACGTCAGCATTCGAAAGAGGGCACGCGCGTCTTTTGACAACGTTGGCAGATGTCGGTCACTTTGATTTCCCGTTGTACGTTTTACTTCCGTCCTACGATGTCTCGCACAGGTCTCAGCGAATCTCGTTTACGGCCATCGCTTTGACATATGGACTGATATATTACAGAGCGTATTTCAAACACTCATAACTTGCTATAGCAGCGACAAAATAGCGATCAAAAACGCATTCCTATATTTAATAAAATGAGAGAAACAGAATTTTGATAATAAAAAATTTGCCTTCAGTTCCCCTTTAATGTCAAAGTGCTCAGGTTCTTGAAAAACACGTGCACACCACGTAAGATTGAATTATTTTGCTTGAGTGCAAATCGCACGGGTGTAGAAGAGTGTAGACGTGGGTGTGTGCGTGTAAAAAGAGTTGCTATTCTTGTCTTATCATGATGACCCAGTATTTACGGTTGATTTCACCCTGCTGTGAATATTTCCTGTGTGCCATGGCTGATCTCTCTCTCTCTCTCTCTCTCTCTCTCTTTCTCTCTGTGTGCAGATGACGGAGGGCCGGAGATGTCAGGTCCATCTCCTGGACGACAGGAAATTGGAGCTTCTTGTGCAGGTGAGTCACCCATTCCTCCCCCCACTGAGTTGAAGTAAACACCCTGTCTGTGTTACACCGGTGTATGGAAAGCGCTCCACAGCGTCATCTATCCTCGTTTATTGCGCCCGAGTTACACGAGGCTCAGTGGTACGATACAGTAATGGCACATACGAACCTGCTTTGCACTCATTGACTGTTAAAGTGCTGCACTGTGAAGGTGTTTGTTTTGATGATCAGTGTCTCAGATTTCCTCTCGCGTGTGTGAGAAGGGAAATCCTCTCTGCTCCTCTGAGAGTTAATTACCACCTCCCTGATAGAAGAGGACTCTTTGTGTGTGTCTGTGAAAGACCGAGAGATTCGAGCTCAGTTTTCTAATCTTTCTTTGAAATCTCCGTTCCATTTCTTTGTGTGTACAAAGCAGTTCACCAGCGAGTGTTCGGTGACATTCCTGGCTGACCACCACCTCTCTGATAGAAAACAGGTACTGCAAGCTACTCTAGGAGGAACATTTCATGGCATGTCATTACAGATTTAGAAAAAATTCAATATTAACTACTCATTAAAGCTAGACTGCCTTTCAGATTTTTCAAGCGTAGGTCATAAAAATAATTTTCCCCGACGCCCAATTATTTTTGCTTAGTGGACCGAAAGCTACCGAGTTCGAATCACAGACTTCCAATTTTATTCGTTTCTTTTTTTAAATAGAGCAATTAATGAATTTCAGGCCACATGGCCCTAAATTCTCTGCTATTTTTTCCTGCTTCACCATGACCCAATTCAAGATACTACGTCATGCATCACGTGGTGGGCTTTCCCCGTTCGCGCAAGGCATTGTGGGATACAAATTTGAAACAGGAGAGAAAAATGGAGGACGTGAATGAAACGTGAAAGACCGACTACAGTAACGGAAAGTGAGAAGAAAAGACATGTTATATACGAAGGAAAGGAAACGCAGGACCAAGCTAATAAATCTTGGCGGTCAGCGAGCACCTCGGTGTGATCAGCTGTTCGTTTAGCGACAGAATGATGGAACTGTGAGTGCACCGTCAAAGGTAAACCTGTGCGTGCACACACACACACACACACACACACACACACACACACACACACACACGGACTTCCTCTGTCTGCTTGACTGCACAAAGTGAATGATTTCATGCACATTATTTGCTCGCAAATTCCCTTAAATTAAATTAAATAACTTCCCATCCACAGAATGGCCTGGTTTTTTGAGATATTACAGAAATAAACATATATCACAATGACCAAATTTCAGTGGGAACTAAATTTCACCGATTTTATGAATTTGAAAGGCCGTCTAGCTTTAAAGGAACAGTCCACCGTACTTCCATAATGAAATATGCTCTTATCTGAATTGAGACGAGCTGCTCCGTACCTCTCCGAGCTTTGCGCGACCTCCCAGTCAGTCAGACGCGCTGTCACTCCTGTTAGCAATGTAGCTAGGCTCAGCATGGCCAATGGTATTTTTTGGGGCTGTAGTTAGATGCGACCAAACTCTTCCACGTTTTTCCTGTTTACATAGGTTTATATGACCAGTGATATGAAACAAGTTCAGTTACACAAATTGAAACGTAGCGATTTTCTATGCTATGGAAAGTCCGCACTATAATGACAGGCATACTAACACCTTCTGCGCGCTTCGGCAGCGCATTGATACGGAGCTCAGATATGGACAGGTAAGTCACTTAAGTATTGAGTATAGCACTGACCAGCCGATTATAGAATAGAATAAGGTAATTCCAGCTGTAATTCCAAATCGTCCGTCTTGTTTACATGGATCTGGCGTTGGAGAGGTAGAGGCTTGGCAGTGGATATTTGAGTGGCTGTTTTCTGAGCTTAGTCAACAGGCCGGCTCTGCAGCCTCGCTTTTGCTTCCGCTCCCGACGCCGCCTCCTTCGCTTTGCTTCCGATAACAATCCACGGAGACCCCGCTGGTCTCGCTATCTCATCCGGAATGTTGTGCATGCGATGGAAATCGCTACAAACCGTCATTTTCTGCTGGAAACCAATGTCCAGTAAGTCCATACGGTTGTAGTGGATATTGAAGTCCGGTACAGACGAACAACACGCAAAAATACACACAAAAAACATAAAAAACGTGCACAGGTAGGGAGAGCTTGTAGCCGCAGCCGTTGTAGTAGAATTGTATATAGTAGGGTTTTCCAGAAGAAAAGGTAGAAGTAGAAGTAGAAGGCGGAAATATGGCATTTGACCGACAAGATGGCGTCTGTCACAATCTGGATCGGCTGTGACGTCACATGCAAGTGCTCCATTGTACTGTTTTGTTTTTGCAGCTAATGCAGATTGTGTGTGTGTGTGTGTGTGTGTGTGTGTGTGTGTGTGTGTGTGTGTGTGTGTGTGAGAGAGCGTGAGAGCTGTCAACTCTGTTACACTGCAGCATCCTCACAAGCTAATCTGGCGTATCTGTGTTGCCATAACAACCCCATGACATCACAACCAATAAGAACACACAGTCCGTTGCGATGGGCGGGCCATTCCCCGAACCCAATCAGCTCAAATAGACTCGTTTAGGATGATGAGCTCTGCTTTCATAACAACTCACTCGAGTCATCTGTCATGAGAGTGCTTTAAATTTTAATAGCAGAGTGCTATTAAAATATAAACGTTTCTCAGTCTCCTTAACAAGCTCTGCTTCCTCTTGCTGTCTGTGGCGTCAACACACACACACACACACACACACACACACACACACACACACACACACTTACTTGCCTACACACTCCGGAAATTCCCATTTAAGAGACAAAAACAGCTGGCTTGAACTCTCTGCACTTTTTTAACATTCCCAGCATTCTAAACCCAACGTAACTCATGACACACAAGGTCTCTCCATTCAGTTAATTCACTCTCTATCTGTCTCACTCTCTTTTTTTTTTTTTTTCCTGTCTCAGCTGTCTGTCAGATATGATTACCCATGCAGAGCTGATCTCCCTCGGGTCTGATCTGAGTCGAACTCGCCGAAATCGTTCTCTCATCGTTCAAAAATCGTTCAAAAGTTTGGGGTCACCCAGACAATTTTGTGTTTTCCATGAAAAGTCACACTTTTATTTACCACCATAAGTTGTAAAATGAATAGAAAATATAGTCAAGACATTTTTCTGGCCATTTTGAGCATTTAATCGACCCCACAAATGTGATGCTCCAGAAACTCAATCTGCTCAAAGGAAGGTCAGTTTTATAGCTTCTCTAAAGAGCTAGCCTGGGCCCGCCCATCCTAAGCGTGACGCAACACGAGGGCCTGTTGCGAGCTTAGTCTGGCCAGGCAAGCTATCTACAGCTCTTCCAAGCTCCCGAAAAATCGGGAGCCAATCAACTTTGAGCATCTCCAACGGCCCTGGGTAGAGGCGTGTTCAAGGCAGTGACGTAGTTGAACTGCGACCGGAAGCCATAGATTGTTTACAGAATCTATGCCGGAAGCGCTTCATTCACTAGAAACATTACGAACATGGAGCAGCGGCAAGCCTTTGACACAGCGGTAGATGCTGTATTGAAAGCATTCAACGGGAAGTTCTCATTGAAAACGGAGCGACGAGCAGCCCTGGAGGTATTTATCTTCTTCCTGCTACTCAAGCAGTTTCCGTCGCGTCACATACGTCAGAGGAAAGCGTGATGTGATTGGTTTAAGCTTCGTCACAGTCTTTTCTGGCTTCGACCAGTAGCAAACTGAGGCATTTCAGGGAGGTGGGTCAACCACGCGCTTTGGGAAACGGTTGGGCTTAATATCTTTGCCAGACCAAATGCTCGCAGAGCTTTGAAGTCGCGTTAGCCAGACTACTAAAGAGCTAAACTGTTTTCAGCTGTGCTAACATGATTGTACAAGGGTTTTCTAATCATCCATTAGCCTTCTGAGGCAATGAGCAAACACATTGTACCATTAGAACACTGGAGTGAGAGTTGCTGGAAATGGGCCTCTATACACCTATGGAGATATTGCACCAAAAACCAGACATTTGCAGCTAGAATAGTCATTTACCACATTAGCAATGTATAGAGTGGATTTCTGATTAGTTTAAAGTGATCTTCATTGAAAAGAACAGTGCTTTTCTTTCAAAAATAAGGACATTTCAAAGTGACCCCAAACTTTTGAACCGTAGTGTATATCTCTCGACTAGATAGCCGCTCTTTCTAAGCGATCTGAGAAGATATTTAAAAGGACTATATCAGGATGGTGTATCAGGACGCTGCCGGTACTGGGGCGGAGCCAGTTCTGCCTTGATGCCTTATGAGAACCGGCCTGTATTTCAACAGGTCTGAGAACCGAATGTTATGTAGTTAATGAAGTTGGGGTTATTTCCGTTGAAGTGTTACCGTGGTAACATTTGCAGGGGTAAATCACGGTGGACAGACTGGATCTGCTTTGGGTTTTTATTATAAATTTACTTTTAAAGTCATTATGATGTTGCATTTGAAGGCTGACTGCGTGTAGCGATTTCAGCTTTTGCTCGTTTCATCAAAATGGTGGTGAATTTCTTGTCGTAGACCCTCCCATAACCACTGACATCAGTAGTTCTAACTTCGGGACCAGCAATTTTGTGGTGCCGTTCTGGTACAAGCTTTTTGGCACCAGTTTTGTTTTCGTTCAAAATGCGTGAAACCGGTTCTAGATTAGGCACCAGCACTGTATTAGTGGGAAAGGGCCATCTGTGGTGTGTTCAAGTGCAGCCTTTTACTGAAGATGTGAATCAGAAGGTTAGCCTTGGTGGATGCTAGTTCTTCAATGGCAACTTGGTGTGTCACAGGCTTTAACCTTCCAAAATTAGGGTGATATGGGACACTGTCATGATAGTGGGTAGGGCTGGAGGAATTGGCAACAGCTACATTAAAGGGACATTAAAGCTAGACTGCCTTTCAGATTTTTCAAGTGTAGGTCATAAAAATAATTTTCCCCGACACCCAGTTATTTTTGTTGAGTGGATCGAAAGCTACTGAATTCGAATCACAGACTTCCAATTTTAATATTTAAAAAAAAAGAACAATTAATGAATTTCAGGCCACATGGCCCTAAATTCTCCGCTATTTTTTCCTGCTTCACCATGACCCAATTCAAGATATTATGTCATGCATCACGTGGTGGGCTTTCCCTGTTCGCACAAGGCATTGTGGGATACAAATTTGAAACAGGAGAGAAAAATGGCGGACGCAAGTGTGCGAATGAAACGTGAAAGACCGACTATAGTAACAGAAAGCGAGAAGAAAAGGCGTTATGTTATATACGAAGGAAAGGAAACGCAGGACCCAATTAATAAATATTGAAGGTCAGCGAGCACCTCGGTGTGATCAGCTGTTCGTTTAGCGACAGAGTGATGGAACTGTCAGTGCACGGTCAAAGGTAAACCTGTAGATGGCAGTAATGCAACAGTCAGTGCGTTTACATGCACATCCAAATTGAGCTACTGTCGGTAATCGAGCTAAGGGTCCCAGCAGGGGTGCCAGAGAAATCCAATCCTACATGCACACAAGGAAATCGAGCTATTGTGTGAGGTACATTGTGCACCCGAGCCACAGGTGGCGCTACACGCCCCATCGTGTTGGTACACTTCTGGTTGTCGTCATGAAGAAGAGCTATTCAAGAGTATAAACAAAGTTATCAGCAGTGTTGTCAGATACTGCTGACGTTTTCCAGCCCAAAACATGTTCAAATCCGCCAAAATGCACTTAAAACCGCCCAATCTGGCAACACTAGCAGTTCCGTGTTCACAAGTTCCGTGCTCAAGCTGTTAGGCTTGCTCTAACAGACTGTATGGCTACAAACTGTCCTGCGCAGACCACTGTTTTGTAAGACAACTTATTTTGCACAATTGTATATTTTTCTAAAGTCCATTTTTTGCTTACAATTTAACTTATGTCTTAATAAACACACAAAAAGTTCAATTGTTTTGTTTTGTTTTTATTGACATTCTTCAGATGTTGGACATTATATATATATATATATATATATATATATATATATATATATATATATATATATTAGTGCTGTCAAAAATGTCGCGTTATTAACGTGTTAACTTGACTCAATTTTAACGGCGATAATTTTTTTATCGTGAGATTAACGCTCTGTGACATGATGCCACGCCCCGCACAGCCAGAGTCCTCTGCCCTCCCCCGAAGAGCCACGGTGCTCAGCTTAGGTTTCGTTTTCCCATCGGCGGCTCCAGCCCCACTTTGCAGTGGCTGTGACAAGACGTGTTATGCTCTGCAATAAAAAAAAACAAAAAAACATTGGTACAACCAGTGTTCGAACTATGCCGATATTTTCGGGGGGGGGGTCCCGTATTTTCCCTTGGGGGGGGGGGGGGGGGGGTGCTTGCGCTTGTCTCAGAGCGCGGATCTCCATCGCGCGCTCACTTCAGATATGCAAATGCTTCCCGTTACACACGATTGCTATGTCAATAAACATCATTTTGCCAATATTTTAGAGACCCCCCAACATTTCCCAAATCATGTTTTCAAGGGATCTCATGTCTGTTTCAGGGGATCTCGGATCCCCCGTGTACCCCCGTAGTTCGAACGGTGAGCAAGCCCATTCACTTTTTTATGCTGATAAAAGAATTACAATGGTTTTTCATGTGACAAAAATGTGCAATTAAATTGCGATTAATCGCGAGTTAACTATGACAGTCGCGACATTAATCGCGATTAAATATTTTCATCGCTTGACAGCACTAATATATATATATATATATATATATATATATATATATATATATATATACACACACAAATACAATGACTTGTTTATGTACACAATTCACAGCTATGCAACAGCTGTACAGATGTATTTGGTGATACAGTAAGTGAGCTAAATTTTAACAGTGCAAACAATGCCACAAAAAGAAAAGATTCATGCCGTTGTCATGAGTCGTTGTCATGCCAACCGAGGCTGTTGTGTTTCCCGCTTGTGGTCTCGTCACTCGTCACCTCCGGAAGGGGCAGTGCTGAAGTAAGTAGCTCGAATACGTAGCTCAATAGGGTTTACATGCACTAAGTAGCTCGGCAGAAATCGCATAATCTAGGTCGTGTAGCTCGATTACGAGAAATCAAGTTCGGTTCAATTTCAGCCGAATTAAGGTGTATACATGGCATTTTGAACTTCGATTTCAGTCGAGCAACGGCAGAAATTTGATTCTCTCTATGTGCATGTAAACGCACTGACTGTGGATGCCAGCTGCCGTAAAACCCAAAAGAAGAAGAAGGTAAACCTGCTCATGCGCACACACACGGACTTCCTCTGTCTGCTCGACTGCCCGAAGCGAGCAATTTCATGCACGTTATTTGCTCGGGAATCCCCTTACATTAAATTAAATAACTTCCCAGCCACAGAATGGCCTGGGTTTTTTTTAGATATTACAGAAATAAACATATATCACAATGACCAGATTTCAGCGGGAACTAAATTTCACCGATTTTAAGAAATCAAAAGGCCGTCTAGCTTTAAGCAGAAAAAAATGGTGTCGGCCATTTTACCAGGAATAGCATTCTCGTAGTCTGTGTGGCTGAAGGCTAAAGTGTTTGCAGCCATGTTCAGGTGTAGGACACGCCCTCTCTCGCTTCTCATCTCCCATATTGTCTTCCCGTACTTCATATATCCGTGGACGGACAGTGAGAGACACATTCCATACTTTGTATCCTCATTTATCAGTCTAACTACAGCCAGTATTCACTACCCAAAGTAAGCACTAACTTTAGCTTGCTGACGTTAGCTGTCTTCATAACAACTCAGCCCATGTTTCTTCTATTATCCCGACTTTCCTTTCTCTTTCCTCATCATTGTTATTTGCTCTCTCGAGTTTCCTTTCTTTCCTTCTTCTTTCTCCATGCTTTTATGTGGTTTAAAGGTCATAGACAGATTAATCAGGCCAGTGGGATACCAATATACCAGATTTCTGCTGGAACACGTTATCTTGCCTCAGGGATTTTTCAGAGATGAGTCCAGTAGCGTCTGAAGCTACAGCACATTCTCATTGCTCCTTTATTTCCTGAAGGTCAAGCAAGTAATTTCTAGCTCGCGTCTTTTCTGAAAGTACAGTATGTCTAGAGTCACGTTTCTTTGTAATCGGATCGGTGCCAACCAGTACAGCTATGCACGAGCATCCAAAAATGTTTGGCTGTCTGCGCTACACAGCCACACAAAAAGAAAGAACAGGCTGCATGCTAGCAGGCTAAAATGAATATTTGGGTAGAAGTGATTGATCATGTATCAGATGCTTGATCAAATTTATTGCACAAGATTTCCAGTCCACAAGGAGCCGATGCCATTTTTGGAAGAGCAGTAAATCCGTGCGAACGTATTTCATTCAAGTTGAGACTGAATGAGATTACGGGCTAACGCATACCCAGATAAAGTGTAGCTTGATTTTAATGACGGGCTGCTTCTGCATGGAGTCTGACCTGATCGCTTCCTGCTCTTTCTCACTTCAATGGATACGTAAAGTACATGTCTTCACTTCAGCAGCAGAAACATCAGTGGTGAAAAGAGCTAATGGTGAGCGCTGGCCTTCCTAAGTGAATTAGCTGGATTGGGTTGTTGAAGTATTGACATGACCCAGGATTAGATTACATTTAGAACTGTTGTAGGTGAATGGATAGATGTATGTGAAAAGTTCAGACACGAAAGCAGACAACTCTGTTTTTCTTGTTTTCTGTAAATAATGTTTTGTCTGGGTGGCACGGTGGTGAAGTGGTTAGCGCTGTCGCCTCACAGCAAGAAGGTCCGGGTTCGAGCCCGGGGCCGGCGAGGGCCTTTCTGTGTGGAGTTTGCATGTTCTCCCCGTGTCCGTGTGGGTTTCCTCCGGGTGCTCCGGTTTCCCCCACAGTCCAAAGACATGCAGGTTAGGTTAACTGGTGACTCTAAAATCCATTTTGTTTTTCTCTACTCACAGTATATGAGCTGATATCCTAGTAGTAGAGTAGCCAATCAGAGTGTGCGATTGCTCATATCCAGTGAATGTGGATAGAATAATGCTATTTATGTCTGTGGAAAATAAAAACTAGCTGCTAACAAAGGTAAATAGTTTAGTTGTATTCAGGAACCAAACTGCTGCTGGTTCAGGGTTTTTTCCTGAGATACTCCAAAATCATGTTCACTCTCAGTTATGTTAGGCATGTACAATATTATTTTTGTTAAATCCTGAAATGATTTCTACTAGTAGGCGGCACAGTGGTGTAGTGGTTAGCGCTGTCGCCTCACAGCAAGAAGGTCCGGGTTCGAGCCCCGGGGCCGGCGAGGGCCTTTCTGTGCGGAGTTTGCATGTTCTCCCCGTGTCCGCGTGGGTTTCCTCCGGGTGCTCCGGTTTCCCCCACAGTCCAAAGACATGCAGGTTAGGTTAACTGGTGACTCTAAATTGAGCGTAGGTGTGAATGTGAGTGTGAATGGTTGTCTGTGTCTATGTGTCAGCCCTGTGATGACCTGGCGACTTGTCCAGGGTGTACCCCGCCTTTCGCCCGTAGTCAGCTGGGATAGGCTCCAGCTCGCCTGCGACCCTGTAGAACAGGATAAAGCGGCTACAGATAATGAGATGAGAGAATGTTTTGTCTGATTTCCCTGATAGAACTGGCCGGTTCATGTAGCGTCAATCTGAATTGATATGCAATAAGTAATCGAAATATTAAAACAAAACTAAAAACAGGCTTTTGATCACCTTTGGCAGCAAAAAAACACTATGACATGAGTGAGCCAGATTAGGTTTCCTTTTTTCTCCCCCTTCTTTTCCTTTTGGGGTCTCTGACTCAGCACCCCATTCGGTGCCTGTAGTTGATTATCACATGGGGCTGATTTCTGATGTTTACAACAGAAGAAGTCACGCAGAATTCAAGAAGAAGTCTACTTCCAAAGAAATATTTAGCTGATTACGACAATGTGGATGAGGCATTTGAATTTGACGACCGTTTCTATTTATTTGAGCCAGGAAACAGCCCCCGTGTGTTTTATAATCAGCTACAGGCTGCGTAGCTGTGGCACTGCGTCAGAGACCGGAAGAAGAAGAAGAAAGAAGAAACCTTTGTCACATGTACACTTCAAGCACAGTGAAATTCATCCTCTAAATTTAACTCATCTGAAGCAGTGAACACACGCAAACACACCCAGAGCAGTGGGCAGCCATACTGCAGCGCCCGGGGAGCAGTCAGGGGTCAGGTACCTTGCTCAAGGGCACTTCAGCCCAAGGCCGCCCCACGTCAACCTAACTGCATGTCTTTGGACTGTGGGGGAAACCAGAGCACCCGGAGGAAACCCACGCGGACACGGGGAGAACATGCAAACTCCACACAGAAAGGCCCTCGCCGGCCGCTGGGTTCGAACCTGGACCTTCTTGCTGTGAGGCGACAGCGCTAACCACTACACCACCATGCCGCCCAGAGAGAAAAGTTAAACAGTGAGTGTAGAAACAGTCATTTTCTACAGTTTCTTTACAGTTATTGAGGTAAACAGACACAGGTGTATCTCTGTAGGGATCATTTCCATGCTGTCAGACACTTACACTCACTGGCCACTTTATTAGGAACACCCATACATCCATCTGCTGTTTTATACCGTTATCTAATCAACCAATAGCAGCAGCACAGTGCATAAAATCATGCGGATACAAATCAAGAGCTTCAGTTAATGCTCACTTCAAACATCAGAATGGGAAAAATTGTGATCTCAAAGTGTGACTTTCTTTCACTGTGCCATGGGTGTTGGTTTGAGCCAGATGGACTGGTTTGAGTATTTCAGAAACTGCTCCTGACCTCCTGGGGTTTTCACACACAACAGTCTCTAGAGTTTATACAGAATGGTGCGAAAAACAAAAAAATGTCGAGTGAATGAGCGACAGTTCTGTGGGTGGAAACAAACGCCTTGTTGATAAGAGAGGGTCAGAGGAAAATGGACAGATTGGTTCGAGCTGCCAGGAAGGATATAGCAACTCGTAGCAGCTCTTTACAGCCGTGGTGAGCAGAAAAGCATCTCAGCATGCAACAGCAGAAGAACACATTGGGTTCCAGTCCTGCCAACCAAGAACAGGAATGTTAGAATCAAGAACAAGTTCCTATTAAAGTGGCCGGTGAATGTGTATAATAACATTATGAGCCTGTCAGTGGTGAAAAAACAAGTGGTTTAATTTGTAGGATCACACTCGCTGTTTTGCGATTGCCGGTTATAGCGTTCCAACTCAATACTGAGCTGATTTTGATAGTTTTTTTGCCTTTTGTAAAAAGTTGGGTCCAAACTGATGAAAAAATGGGGCACAGGTAAAAAAAAAAAAAAAAAAATCCTGACATTTTCCTTTAATACTGAACTTTTTTTTAGACAAGATCAAAAAATACCTCAACCAAAATGAAAGCATGGATATAATGATTCAAAAACATGAAATCGAAAATTTATAAATTCAGTTTCCTGACTCCAATTTAACATCGCATGTCCATCCATCTTCTGTAGCCGCTTATCCTGTCCTACAGGGTCACGGGCAAGCTGGAGCCTATCCCAGCTGACTACGGGCGAAAGGCGGGGTACACCCTGGACAAGTCGCCAGGTCATCACAGGGCTGACACATAGACACAGACAACCATTCACACTCACACCTACGGTCAATTTAGAGTCGCCAGTTAACCTAACCTGCATGTCTTTGGACTGTGGGGGAAACCGGAGCACCCGGAGGAAACCCATGCGGACACGGGGAGAACGTGCAAACTCCACACAGAAAGGCCCTCGCCGGCCACTGGGCTTGAACCCAGACCTTCTTGCTGTGAGGTGACAGCGCTAACCACTACACCACCGTGCCGCCTCGCATATCCATGTTAAACTAAATTGTATTATTACCAGAGTAAATAATCTGCCTTTAAGAGCTAACAGTAAACAGTTAGCAATAGTTAGCTTAGTGCTAATAGAGACTTGCGAAGAGAGTCTGGGACAACACCATGCTCATGACCAACACCAAAATGAGAGTGTATCAGGCCTGTGTGTTGAGCACTCTCCTCTATGGAAGCGAAGCATGGACCCTCTACTCCCGCCAAGAACACAGACTGAACACCTTCCACATTCTCAGAAGACTTCTGGGCATCACCTGGCAGGACTGTGTCACCAACACCGATGTCCTGGCCAAGGCAGGGATGCCCAGCATGTTTGCCATGCTGACCCAGAGACCCCTGCGCTGGCTAGGCCACGTCAGCCACATGGACGACAGCTGCATCCCAAAGGACGTGTTGTATGGTGAGCTGGCCACAGGCTCCAGACCCACAGGATGACCTGCACTACGCTACAAGGACGTGTGCAAGCGCAACCTGAGGGCAGGCGGCTTCAACCCCGCAGACCTGGAGACAGCGCCGGCTGGTGGGCCACCACCAAGGCCGTCGTTGGGGAAGCCGAGGAAAGGAGAAAGACCCGGTGGGGGTAGAGGAGGCTCCGACGACAGCGGAGACTGCAGACAGGATCAACAGACACCCGACCAAGCAACTTCACCTGCAGCAACTGTAGCAGACCGTGCGGCTCACGCGTCGGCCTATACAGTCATACTAGGTGCTGCAACTCGACAACTGATGGATGACCCCGGCGCAGATCACCATGATCTTTCGAGATCAAAGGAGCCAACAACAAAAGAGACTTTGGGGGGAAAAAAGAAAACAAACACATTTTCCTGGAATATTGTGTTTAACTAGTGATAAATTAGCCTGGGCCCACCCATCCTAAGTGTGACGCAACACGAGGGCCTGTTGCGAGCTTAGTCTGGCAAGGCAAGCTATCTCCAGCTCTTCCAAGCTCCCGAAAAATCGGGAGCCAATCAACTTTGAGCATCGCCAACGGCCCTGGGTAGAGGCGTGTTCAAGGCAGTGATGTAGTAGAACTGCAACCGGAAGCCATAGATTGTTTACAGAATCTATGCCGGAAGCGCTTCATTCACTAGAAACATTACGAACATGGAGCAGCGGCAAGCCTTTGACACAGCGGTAGATGCTGTATTGAAAGCATTCAACGGGAAGTTCTCATTGAAAACGGAGCAAAGCGCAGCCCTGGAGGTATTTATCTTCTTCCTGTTACTCAAGCAGTTTCCGTCGCGTCACATACGTCAGAGGAAAGAGTGATGTGATTGGTTTAAACTTCGTCACAGTCTTTTCTGGCTTCGACCAGTAGCAAACTGAGGCATTTCAGGCAGGCGGGTCAACCACGCGCTTTGGGAAACGGTTGGGCTTAATATCTTTGCCAGACCAAATGCTCGCAGAGCTTTGAAGTCACGTTAGCCAGACTAGTGATAAATAGCATTTAGCTCTGATTATTCAAGTGATCTCTGATTTAATAGAAATGATGCTGATTTTGGGTTTAAATTATTTGTCCTGTGTGTGTGTGTGTGTGTGTGTGTGTGTATACACGGGTTCGTAAGCTAGGTATTGCTTCTACATATGGCTGTTTGTTGTGAGTTAGATTCTGAACCGTGCGTGCACATGTTCTCTCTGGAAAAGTCAGTTTCTCTTCAGTCTTTCATTAGCAGGCTGTAATTTCCCTCTGCTATAATTTGGTCTAATGGTGGTTTGTGTATTAGGGTGGAGGTCTGAGGTAAAATCCTAGCTATATCCATAGCATGTGTTTGTTTTCCATTTGATTAACTCTTGATGTCCTGATGGGTTTCTGAGGTCCTTGTGTTTTTCTCTGCATTATCGCTGCCCTCAGATGAAATTTATGCTGTGTTCACATATATACCGGTACGATAGTGGTATAACTGTATCGATACAAAGTATACCGGTACAGTTTAGTGCATCTGTCCACACTAGCAAGAAATGTTTGCGGTTTTCTTTCACGGAAGTTGAAATGCGCGTGCGCGAAATGTTTCCGTGGTTACCGAGTAACTTCCTTCCAAGAATATGGCGGATGAAACAACGTGTGTGTGCTTTTTGTTGTCAGTGTACAGTCTGTATTTCTGGTGGTCATTTATTCAGTCGAATCGTATAAAACGCGCGAGGCAGTTGAGAAAGAAACAAAGAAAACGAATCTCCGTTCTTCACTATTTTATTCAGCGAAGACATCGATTGATGTGTGTGACTTTGCGCATCATACATGTCAACCTTTGGTCAATCAAACCTGTATAACCAACCTGCAAAATCCGTATTTCCCTTATAAAATCCGTATAAGATGCAAATTAAAATAATTTACCTAAATTTGAATGATAATTAACAATGATATATCCCAGTTACTTTTTATTCAATATTAATAACAATAAACCTTCAGAATGAATACAAAGCTCCAATGTTTGACAAAAACACAAAGTGTTATCAGCGTAGTTACGAAGGAAATACTTCGTTGTTTGGAGACAGGTTTCACCGAGCGGCTATTATGCACGAGACTTCATATTAGCCACAAAGTCAGGAAAATCTGTTCGTAAAATTACGTTATAATGAGCAAATACAATGAAAAGTATTTTTCCAGTCTCACCTGTGAAAGGTAATCCCATGTGATCTCGTTTGGACGGTAAACCTGTTGGTACAGTTAAACGCAGCACATGAATGAGGCATCTTTATTCTCGGCTACTGTCTAGACGCTATACCAGAGACGGTTGAAGAATCTCCACTTTGCCACATCCAATATGGCGGCGAGGATGACGTATGATTCTACGCAGAAGGCGGCGTCTATGTTTATATGTCTATGACTTCCCGGTTGGCGGGATTCTCGCAATGCGGTGTGCGCATGATCAAAAGTGGAACGAAGTCTCGCTACCACAAGATAACGCGCGATTTCATAAGACTCTTTACTGGCTGTCTGTGGTGTACAGTACGTTTGTAAATGTTATGCGCTCTTTTATCATCGTGGGAATTGATTATAGCTCTAAATAAATATTGAATTTTTTTAAAGAATCCGTATAACTTTATTTATACGCCCGTATACTACGTTCATTGAATCAAATCCGTATAAAATACGGATATTCCGTATAGCGCATGTATGGCGCATGCGCATTATATTTGTATCGATACAGAGACGCTTCATCTGTCCACACTACAGCGAAGCGCTACAGTACCGATACTGTACCGGTACGAAACCCATACATTTGTGGGTTTCGTACCGATACAGTTATACCGCTACAGTACCGGTACAGTTGCTAGTGTGGACAGGTGTTGCGGTACGAAAGTAGTATCGTATTGGTACAAAATCCCTAGTGTGGACAGGGTATTAGTCTGTGTGTGTGGATCTGTAAGAGCAGCTAAAACCTTACAAGCTAATGCTAGCTCTGGTAGACCAAAGCTCCGAGTCATGCTGTGTCAACCACTGCCGGTCACCAGTAACAAAGAAAACCCTTTGTGCTATAAAATTTACACTAATCCGGTTTGAAAAGACAGCCGTGTATTGTAGTATTCGTTTCTAAAAAAGGGTCTGAAGTCCATGAAAGTGGATTCCTAATTTTGTATAATTTTAGCTTTTCCGTGATTTACCACACCAGAGTTTATACAGGGCTTTGCAGTTAGCATCTGATACAAATCAAGTCAGAAAAACAATTAGGGAAAAGATAAAAGCGTGTCCTGCATGAGTTTTGCAGACTGTGGGAAAACACTGAGGACTGTTCTAATCCCGCGGGTCGGACAGACGAGAGTCGATTAGCGTTCATTTTAACCAGTACCAGTTGTTGAGGAAATAGAAAGAATGCGTAATTTGTGATAGTGTACATAACTAGTCAGGAAAAAAAATCAGAATTTTGTAGACTGTTAGCGACATAGTAGTACAAGGTAGCACCCAATGTACAGTACCAATCAAAAGTTTGTACACTACTCATTCATAGATTTTTTTTTCTGTATTTTGATGATTTTCTACATTGTAGAACAACACTGAAGACTTCAAAACTATAAAATTACATATGGAATTATGTAGTAAACAAAGAAGTGTTAAAAAACAAAATACGTTTGATATTTTAGGTTCGGGCGGCACGGTGGTGTAGTGGTTGGCACTGTCGCCTCACAGCAAGAAGGTCCGGGTTCGAGCCCCGGGGCCAGCGAGGGTCTTTCTGTGCGGAGTTTGCATGTTCTCCCCGTGTCCGCGTGGGTTTCCTCCGGGTGCTCCGGTTTCCCCCACAGTCCAAAGACATGTAGGTTAGGTTAACTGGTGACTCTAAATTGACCGTAGGTGTGAATGTGAGTGTGAATGGTTGTCTGTGTCTATGTGTCAGCCCTGTGATGACCTGGAGACTTGTCCAGGGTGTACCCCGCCTTTCACCTGTAGTCAGCTGGGATAAGCTCCAGCTTGCCTGCGACCCTGTAGAACAGGATAAAGCGGCTACAGATAATGAGATGAGATGAACTTTTTCACTTTTTGAATGGAATTACTGAAATAAATCAACTTTTTCATGATATTCTAATTATATGACCAGCACCTGTATATTAACTCAAATCATGTGACTGTGTATGTCAAACCAATTAGGGATTAAGGTAGAGCATGCACTGTGGAATTCTGGGTTGCCAGATTGGACAGACTGCTTTAAATCGAATCACAATTTTAAACCTAAGCCACTTTAAAGCGAGACGGCCTTTCGATTTCATAAAATCAGTGAAATTTAGTTCCCTCTGAAATTTAGTCATTGTGATATGTTTATTTATGTAATATCTCAAAATATCAGGCCATTCTGTGGCTGGGAAGTTATTTCATTTGAGGGGATTCCTGAGCAAATAATGCGCATGAAACCGCTCACTTTGCGCAGTCATGCAGACAGAGGAAGTCCGTGTGCGCATGACCGTGCACTGACAGTTCCATCATTCTGTCGCTAAACGAACAGCTGATCACACCGAGGTGCTCGCTGACCGCCGATATTTATTAGTTTGGTCCTGCGTTTCCTTTCCTTCGGATATAACATAACGTCTTTTCTTCTCACTTTCCGTTACTGTAGTTGGTCTTTCACGTTTCATTCACACACTCACGCCCTCCATTTTTCTCTCCTGTTTCAAATCTGTATCCCACAATGCCTTGCGTGAACAGGGAAAGCCCACCTCGTGATGCATGATGTAGTATCTCGAATTGGGTCACGGTGAAGCAGGAAAAACTGGCAGAGAATTTAGGGCCATATGGACCTAAATTCATTAATTGTTCTCATCTCATCTCATTATCTCTAGCCGCTTTATCCTGTTCTACAGGGTCGCAGGCAAGCTGGAGCCTATCCCAGCTGACTACGGGCGAGAGGCGGGGTGCACCCTGGACAAGTCGCCAGGTCATCACAGGGCTGACACATAGACACAGACAACCATTCACACTCACATTCACACCTACGGTCAATTTAGAGTCACCAGTTAACCTAACCTGCATGTCTTTGGACTGTGGGGGAAACCGGAGCACCCGGAGGAAACCCACGCGGACACGGGGAGAACATGCAAACTCCACACAGAAAGGCCCTCGCCGGCCCCGGGGCTCGAACCCAGACCTTCTTGCTGTGAGGCGACAGCGCTAACAACTACACCACCGTGCCGCCCCCTATCGCTGCTATAAGTTGCAGATAAAATACCTTACATTGTTTTACATCATTACACAACCATTTCACTTTTATGTGTGTAAAGCAACTCGCTACTCTCAGCTTATTTCTCATATACATACAGTACATACTCCCAATGCATTATGGGTCATTCGTATTATGTACTAACTGCTTATTAACTGAGCGTGACGTCTTTACGGGAAAATATCAGACCTCGGTCTTTTTGTACGGACCAAGCAAGCGAGGTTAATAAGGAGTTTATTATTTAGCTCTTTTATTTCTAAGATTAAAATAGACGGTCATTACAATGAGGCGTGACGCTGCTTTCCGTCACGTCGTATTTGTAACGTAGTTGAGTCACGCATGCAGAATAAACAGCTAGCGGTTTCAAAACTGAATTTCTGTTAGCGGTTTCTGAACGCTCTTCGTTGCTCATTTCGTGAATAACTCAGTGACTTGTTGGTCTTTTGTGTTTTGGCTGTTTTTGATTCCATTTTGATTTCTACTGTAAGTAATCTTTTTTGGTCATTTTGTTTTTGTTCATTTTTTGCAACATCGAAAGCCGGCGCCTTGGAAAAAAAAAGTCCGTAATCATTCATGGGCATTATGGGAAAATACTGCCCGCCAAGGAACCAATCAGAGCGCATGATTTTACCGGAAGTAACTCGTGCCATATAATAATAATAATAATAATAATAATAATTCTAGTGAATAGTCTATATTATGGGTAATGGATTATGTGGCAGTGTGCCCACAGTGCACTGAGCCGAATATGATACCAAACCAAGGCGTTCATTGGAAAATAAATATGAAAGTGATGTAATCTGTCCCTTTCATGTGTGTCATTGTAATGATTAGACCTAACGTTATATTGGACATTCCGAATTGCTATCTGATCCACACACATCTCTGTGTTATTAAACCATGGCACACCGGATATTCTTCCTGCGTGTCACGTATGGACATAGATTACATAATCCACTCTTGAGAAGCTTGTCTCGTGTGAGATCAGAGTTAAATACAGAGAGAGAGAGAATGAGAGTGTGAACTCAGGTGTAGACATCAACTGGCTGTCGAATATTGTGATCATCTTGCCGTGTTACTTCCTGTTTACGTTTCACAAAGGCATATTGTGGATCCAGATGCAATGACACATCTTCTTGATTTATGAAGTCATCTCATCTCATTATCTCTAGCCGCTTTATCCTGTTCTACAGGGTCGCAGGCAAGCTGGAGCCTATCCCAGCTGACTACGGGCGAAAGGCGGTGTACACCCTGGACAAGTCGCCAGGTCATCACAGGGCTGACACATAGACACAGACAACCATTCACACTCACATTCACACCTACGGTCAATTTAGAGTCACCAGTTAACCTAACCTGCATGTCTTTGGACTGCGGGGGAAACCGGAGCACCCGGAGGAAACCCACGCGGACACGGGGAGAACATGCAAACTCCGCACAGAAAGACCCTCGCCGGCCACGGGGCTCGAACCCGGACCTTCTTGCTGTGAGGTGACAGCGCTAACCACTACACCACCGTGCCACCTTGATTTATGAAGTGCACATGGCATTTAAAGCAACTATAGCTCTTAAACTCCATGCTGAATTATTGATCAGCTTCAACTCAAAGGCTTCATTCGAACTGTTGATCTGCATCGAGCACAAGTAAAGACCCACGAATGAAAACATTCACTCATGAATTAAATGAACATTACTAAGAGATGTCCCTATTTAGAGAAATTGTACACACAGCAGACGAAATAGGTGAATTTTCCCATCACACGGTGGTGTAGTGGTTAGCGCTGTTGCCTCACAGCAAGAAGGTCCGGGTTCGAGCCCTGTGGCCGGCGAGGGCCTTTCTGTGTGGAGTTTGCATGTTCTCCCCGTGTCCGCGTGGGTTTCCTCCGGGTGCTCCGGTTTCCCCCACAGTCCAAAGACATGCGGTTAGGTTAGCATGGGGTGACCATGGCCTGAGGTTGGGCTGAGGTGCCCTTGAGCGAGGCACCGAACCCCTAACTGCCCCCCGGGTGCTGTTAACATGGCTGCCCACTGCTCTGGGTGTGTATGTGTGTGCTCATTACTCACGTGTGTATGCATGTGTGTGTTCATTGTTTCATATGGGTTAAATGCAGAGAGGAATTTCACAAGTGTACGTGTGATGAATGAAGTTAGGAGAAGAACAACAATTTTATTCATCACACGCTTGTGAAATTCCTCTCTGCATTTAACCCATCTGAAGCAGTGAGCACACACCCAGAGCAATGGGCAGCCATGCTACAGCGCCCAGGGAGCAGTTGGGGGTTAGGGGCCTCGCTCAAGGGCACCTCAGCCCAAGGCCGTCCCATATTAACCCAACCGCATGTCTTTGGGCTGTGGTCGAAACAGGAGCATGTAAACCGGAGTGTTTACATTTCCTTCAAACATTCAGCATGATATTGGTGTCATGGTTTGGAAACATATCCTTAAAGGAGATGCGCAGAACCATGGCCTCACTTTTTGTTTATAAACGCCTTGAGACCTCACGAATGGCACAGGAATAGTTTTAAGTGTTAACAATAAATCTAATATAATAATTTTTATGATTAAAGTGATTCATATAGGTAGCGGTCTGAGTGAATGACCTTGACATGTGTGACATCACAGCAGGAAGTCTATCGGTCTCATCGCCATTTCCGCTATACTAAAATACAGAGCTAACTGCAACTTCGAGCCTCCATTTTGAGCTAATTTATCACCATGCCACATAGATGTGTTTTTGTTTTTCACGGCCCAAGAATGTTCAAACTGCAAAGATTTCGACGTGTTTTGCGAGAAATTCACGGGCACATTGGGCGGCTACGAAGTGGTCTCTCCTCTGCTCTACACATTTTACTGAAGACTTGTACGAGACCTCTGATCTGTTGAGGAGTGTTGGCTATAAGCCCGTATTGAAAGAGGATGCAGTATCAACAAATAAAGGAAAAGAAAACTACAAGGAAAAGAAAGTAAGTTCAGTTGCACCAGTTATTCTGGAGTGTGAGCCGAGGGTTGTTGCTAAAACCCAGGACGGAACGGAACGGGATGGGACAGGACGTGATGTGACATATTATCGCTCGGGCAGTGACCTCCCCGCGGTTGTTGCTAAAAC
This sequence comes from Neoarius graeffei, assembly GCF_027579695.1. Classification (NCBI taxonomy): domain Eukaryota; kingdom Metazoa; phylum Chordata; class Actinopteri; order Siluriformes; family Ariidae; genus Neoarius; species Neoarius graeffei. The sequence goes on along the minus strand of NC_083574.1, from coordinate 36,576,635 downwards.
CAGTGATGTCCCGTCCCGGAGTTTAGTAATTGCCTGAGCCGAGCAGTAATGGCGGAGTACTCAGTATAGAGAATGAGTGGTGCAGCCGTCTGATTTCTCCGCTGCTCGCCTCAGCAGCAATATCTCGCCCTTACGTGGAAGAAGCGAATGAACAGAGAACTGAATGAACAACTGAAAGTCAGATTGTTTCAAAACAATCGGCCACAAGGTCGGCCTTCAAGAAGCGAGAACGCAGACGGGTAAGCTCCGACTCTCATTTGGATACAAAACAATAAAAACAACAACACACGTTGTTTACCTGCATTTAGATTAATGCATGTAACTTGTATTGTGTGTTTAAGTTACGGGTATAAGATTATTTAATTTGCTTCAGAATGTGATTGTCTCAGTTCATCTGATTATTTAATCAGCCTTTTACATTTTATCAGTGAAAATGCATGCATGTACATGTATAGGGGTGTTCAGACGGCACATATTTGCATCGATGCTGCACTGATGTATTTTGTTGCGATATATCTTACACCGGTGTAAATTTTGTGGAGCGTTCACACGTCACAAACCTGCTTACTAGAGAGAAGCGTGTTAGCACCGGTGCAGCCCCACTTGCGTTCATACGGCAGTTTCTGCGACCGTGCTATACGATAGTAATAATGCGGAAATGAAATATGCGTATGCGTGAAAATGTACTTCCTTTACCTGGTTGTCATGGCATCACCAAGCGCCGGGAAAACAACGTGGATGAAGACACCAGTGTTGCCAGATACTGCTGACGTTTTCCAGCCCAAAATATGTTCAAATCCGCCAAAATGCACTTAAAACCACCCAATCTGGCAACACTGGAAGACACGCAGTTCTGTTGTTGTTGATATTCGCCATTTTGGAAGCGCAAAATACCAGGATGCAAATTATGCAATGCCCGTATGTAATCAACTCTCCTCACGCGTAGCGAGTCTACCCCTGTAGCGTTCAGACGGCCCATTTTATATCGGTGCTGCCCCGCAAACTAGCATTTACTCCGGAGTAAATTTCTTAAACCACCTCCCGAGCAGGGTTAGATTTGCACCGGTTTAAGCAGCTTTCAGGGGCTACACCGGTATAACTTTGTACCGTGTGAACGCTCTACCGGGGCAGCCCTGGTGCTACACCGGAGTAAAAGTTGCCGTGTGAACACCCCTTATGTTGCATAAGTTATAACACCTGTCCTGTTTTAATGAGAGTCAACCCACAATCAATGAAGTCAAATCAGTCTCAGTTGAGCGAGTCGGTTACGGTATTTCTTACTTTCACTATAAATTTTTATTGATATGACTTTGGTCTATAGCTGTAAAAGGCCTCGGCCTTAAAACCGGTTACCGCTGTGACGTCACGCACTCAGGGCTGGCTGGCTCAGCTCGAATGCCAACTTTGTAGTCGATTTTAGCTCTCAAAAATATATATATTTTTATTCCCATTCATGCAGCATACAAGAGTCAAGGATGGAGATACTATCCACTCGGTTCTGCGTATCTGCTTTAAGAAACAGAAACTCCCTTCATCGAATTATTCCATGATCCAGTAAGCTGATTGTAGAGAAACAACTTCACCTTGAGTCCCCGTACACCAGACAGTTAAAGCGGCTAACTGCCTCGATCTCGAACGATAACTCCCGCCCTTTGCACACCGAGTTTCATCTTCTTCCTCTTCGGGAAGAAGGTTTGTAGTCCCAAGATGGAGAACAAAGCGGTATAAAAATAGTTTTGCTCCAGCAGCCATTAACCAGAGTAACAAGTCACAGCAACATGGCACTGATAAATTTTAGTTTTTATGGTCTTGGAAAGGATTGGAACCCTGAGAGCGTTTGTTGTGTGTGTGTGTGTGTGTGTTAATTCTCTGAGCTGTCTGTGCAGTGTTTGGGTGTCAGCTGTGATGGATGTTAAGTGTGAAAATATGTCAAAATGGATGATGACTCTCTTACTGCAAACCAAATCTAGCTCGGGGTATAAATAAAGGAACCTGAACCTGATATTACCATACTGTCAGTCCTGCGCGCTGTGACGCGTGCACCTGAAGGCGCGCCCCCGGCTGCACGCGCGTCGAGCGGACTCCAGCGCACGCACCGTTAACCACGTGCACCTGAACTCTATTAAGGAGCTATACGTGCACCTATTTAAGGACCGTCCTGATGCACGATCTATGCAAAGTATTACGATACGTCAGTCCGCATTACCGAGCCTTTCTACCCGTGTTTCTGACTTCCTGTTTTCTGACCCCTGTGCCTGTTTCTCATCCCCATTCTCGCTTTGCCTCTGAGGGCCCGTTTACACGAGGACGCTGTCGGGTAAAAACGACTAAATATTTTATCGGAAGTGCCTTTCGTCTACACGGGGACGGCGTTTCCGAGGCTGAAAAACGGAAAAAATTGAAAACGCCTTCCAGAGTGGATAAGTTAAAAACAGCCCCCGTTGCATATCCGTCTAAACTACCCAATACGCGAAACTCTGCTCGGATCTGCGCACGTCGGGTACGCGTTTACGTCATACATATGTCATATACTGTACATGGCAGCCCGGGAAGTAAGAAAGTAAGTAAAAAAGTAAGAGCATGTCTGATTACATCGATCCAGCGGACCTTCAAGCTGCTCTGGCAGCTTTAATAAACGTCCAGGAGTCCTTCGAGCATCTATACCGAATCTGCACATATACCGTTAATGAACAGAGGGGGTATAGTATGCTCTTACTTTTTTACTTACTTTCTTACTTACCATAGCCAGAGCAGTCAAAGTTTTCGCGGTGCAGATCAGACAAGACGGAAGACGTTGCGCATGCGTGCAGACATAGCGGAGGTCTTTCACAGCACCACCTAGCCGCCTGGCATGCACATCCAATTGAATTCCACACATTTATGCGTCACCGTATAGACGCAGATTTCCTCCTTGAAAACGGTCGTGTAGACGCGGAAAAAAGTGAGAACGAAAACGGACTTTTGCGTTTTTGTTTCAGACCGTCCCCGTGTAAAGTGGGCCTAATATCCTGTTTGCACCTCGCCCGACCCTTTTGCATGTTTAACGTTTTGAATTTAGCCTGCTGTTTTGGATTGTTTGCCTGTGTCAGGGTTTTTTCTAGAAAAATTTAGTATGAGGGCGCTCACCATGGCGAGGGAGCGAAGCGGGGGGGGAGATGGTGCTGGTTGTCCCCCCCCCCCCGCCGTGCAAAGCCTTTGAAAAATGCTCCAATGGGACATTCTGAGGCTATCTGAGAGGGAAATTGTAACAAATTGTCTGTCAACATTGAAAAAGAAAGAAGTAATCATCTTCTGCCCCGGACAGTCTTTGGCTTTCTTCCGCTTCGTGCCGCGGGATGACATCTTTAAATGCCCAAGTGTCAAGAAAAACAACTCGCGAACTACAGTACTTCTGTCAAAATCTCCCGCGCCGGTGGGTGAAAGGTCATTCAGTCTCGAGAAATCTCGCTCTACAAGTCAGCTGACCTTGTATGTAACCCATGTCAAATCTCGCGAGAGCAGCCGCGACAAGTAAACAACTAAACAACATGGCGCCTCAGTCTGGAAAACGCCGATTCGGATTGTTTTTGCACCGTCTGGCGGTGTATCTACTATGATTGGAATATTTTTGGAGCAATTATAACGTATTTGATGATCAGACACATTGTCACGTAGTGTTGCTGGGATGTTTTCACGGAGTCGGTAAGGGGGCGCACGCCGAGAGTAAGAGGGCGCAGCGCCCCTGTTCCCCCGTTTAGACGAAAGCCTGTGTGTGTGTATATGTGCACTGTAAATAAACATCACTGTTATTATTCTAACTGCTTCTGCACTTGTGTCCGCCTACCTCATGCCCGACACATACTAGTGTCTCCCATAAGTTTACTGGTTTGGGGCGGGGTTTTGCTGGATGAGGATGGTCACCTGCATGACCCCTCCCTCCCCGCAGCTCCTAGTACAGAGCATTTGGATCTGAACAAACTGTTAAAGGAGCCATATTTAAGTCTTCGCATTCATTTTAGAACAATAATTAGAACAATTCTGATATTGTTAACTATTGTTTGAATCGAATCGTTTGAATCGTTTTTGAGCGAATAATACCCTGTCCACACTAGGGATTTTGTACCGATACGATACTACTTTCGTACCGCAACACCTGTCCACACTAGCAACTGTACCGGTACTGTAGTGGTATAACTGTATCGGTACGAAACCCACAAATGTATGGGTTTCGTACCGGTACAGTATCGGTACTGTAGCGCTTCGCTGTAGTGTGGACAGATGAAGCGGCTCTGTATCGATACAAATATAATGCGCATGCGCAAAGTCACACACCTCAATCGATGTCTTCGCTGAATAAAATAGTGAAGAACGGAGATTCGTTTTCTTTGTTTCTTTCTCAACTGCCTCGCGCGTTTTATACGATTCGACTGAATAAATGACCACCAGAAATACAGACTGTACATTGACAACAAAAAGCACACACACGTTGTTTCATCCGCCATATTCTCGGAAGGAAGTTACTCGGTAACCACGGAAACATTTCGCGCACACGCATTTCAACTACCGTGAAAGAAAACCACAAACATTTCTCGCTAGTGTGGACAGATGCACTAAACTGTACCGGTATACTTTGTATCAATACAGTTACAGTGTTGGGCAAAAGTTTACATACCCCAACAGAATGTTTCGTTTCTTGCCTATTTCTAAGAGAAATTGAATGATAATACACAAAAACCTTTATTTCACTTGTGGTTAATGGTTGGCTGAAGCCATTTATTGCATTCATTACTGCGTTTAGAGCAATTCCAGCGTTATGGACGTGACACTTGAACTCAAAATGGCAACAAATGACCCAGTGCATGTTTTATTGTCTCCCAGTATTTAAACAGGTGTTGCATATTTTAAGGCTGTACCATACTGGAGAAGTGATAGAACAAGAACAATTCCCATAGTACATCTAGGGCATGCCAGAAAATGCCAATAAAAGATGCGTTATGGATGTGACAGAAAAAGTATCACTTTTCTTGGGTGACTGTACATTTTTATCAAACTCTGTGAAATTGTAAACCTAATGTCGAAATGGAGATATCCATTTGATAGAGGGGTCCAAGGTGAATATTAAAAAATCTTTGTTTAAAATATTTTGTATTTCACGCAGAGTTTCGGAAGGAAAAGTCAGCGTTATGGATGTGACGAAATTCCGTTATGGATGTGACGCGTCTGAAATAGACATGGCATATGTTTAGAAAATCAGCAATTTAACCACCACAACCCTTTGAAAAACTCTCTAAATATCAGCTAAAACTATCAAAGTTCTTAAATAATATTTAGGATGGCTATTGTTTTGCTGTTTTGTGGATTTTAGCATACATTTCTGTGGCTTGTGGCAATAATATAGAATTGTACATGATCAAAGTTGATTTTAGCTTGGGGTTTAGATTATAAGAAAGAAAGACTGACAGTGACATATTAGGTTGGTTACAAATTGGTTCAACTTATTCACATCTGTAAAATACAGGCCTAGGTGAGATCTCTGGGAGTGGTTTTGATGTATTACATGTTGCTTTATTTTTGCATGGTGAGGTTGACATTTACATGGAATTGCCCTTTACTCTTTGAAAACCATGAAAACAACAAAAACTACCTAAATGACCCTGATCAAAAGTTTACATACCCCTGTGAATTGGCCTGAAAACCTGTACACAATTTGACATAAACAGGACTGAATGGCAATTAAAGGCAACTACCTTCACCTGTGATCTGTTTTCTTCTAATTAGTGGGTGAAAATAAAAGTCAGTAAATTGCTGGACTTTTGAGAGAACCTTTAATCCCTCATCCAGTGCTGCACATCATCTTTGAGATTGAGCCATGGGAAAATCAAAGGAATTGTCAAAGGACCTGCGTGAAAAGGTAGTTGAACTTTATAAATCAGGGAAGGGATATAAGAAAATATCAAAGCAATTAAAAATGTCAGTCAGCACTGTTCAAACAATAATCAAGAAGTGGAAAGTCAGGGGCTCTGTAGACACCAAAGCCCGTTCAGGTAGACCAAGAAAAATTTCACCCACCACTGCTAGAAGAATTGTGCATGATGTAAAGAAGAAGCCCCAAATAACATCTGGTGAACTTCGAGATTCTCTGAAACAAGTTGATGTGGATGTTTCAAAGAGTACAATTAGGAGACTCTTGAGAAGAAATGGGCTACATGGGAGAGTTGCCAGAAGAAAGCCCCTTCTACGCAAATGCCACAAAGAAGCCCGTCTACGATATGCCAGACTGCACAGAGACACACCCCAAACCTTCTGGCAAAAAGTTGTGTGGAGTGATGAGACCAAAATTGAACTTTTTGGGCACAACACTAAACGCTACATCTGGCGAGGAATCAACAAGGCCTATGATGAAAAGTACACCATTCCCACAGTGAAACATGGTGGTGGATCTCTGATGTTTTGGGGATGTGTGAACTACAAAGGCACTGGAAATTTGGTAAGAGTTGATGGCAGGATGAATGCAGTCACTTATCAAAAAATACTGGAGGAAAATCTACACGCCTCAGCCCGGAAGCTGCGCATAGGACGAACTTGGACATTCCAGCACGACAATGAACCAAAACACAAGGCCAAATCAACTTGTCAATGGCTACAACAGCAATAAAGTGAAGGTCTTAGAGTGGCCATCTCAGTCTCCTGACCTCAACATTATTGAGCCACTCTGGGGAGACCTCAAACGTGCAGTCCATGCAAGACAGCCCCAGACTTTACAGGAACTGGAGGCTTTTTGCCAAGAAGAATGGGCAGCTTTACCATCTGAAAAGATAAAGAGACTCAGTGACAACTATCACAAAAGACTTCAAGCTGTTATTGATGTTAAAGGGGGAAATACACAGTATTAAGAATTGGGGTATGTAAACTTTTGATCAGGGTCATTTGTGTAGTTTTTTTTGTTGTCATAATGGTTTAAAAAGAGTTAACATTTTCTTGACATTTTCTTGACAATAAATGGCTTCAGCCAACCATTAACCACAAGTGAAATAAAGGTTTTTGTGTATTATCATTCAATTTCTCTTAGAAATAGGCAAGAAACGAAACATTCTGTTGGGGTATGTAAACTTTTGCCCAACACTGTATACCACTTTCATACCGGTATATATGTGAACACAGCATAAGAGGAGAGCGAAGTGGACAGAGAACCGGCAGCTTGAGCACGGGATGTTTCTGTATGGTCCTAGTGCCTACAACCTCTCCTGTTTTTGAGCAGGCACTCTTTCCGCGTGGTCCTAGTGCCTGCAAACTTCTTGGTTTTTTTTTTGGACCTTAAAATGTGTGTGTGCGCGCGTGTGTGTGTGTGTGTGTGGTGGTGATGGGGGTGCGGTTCAGGGGGCCATGGGATCCTGTTGTGGGGGAGCCCCCCCCCAATATAATGGTAGGAGAAACACTACATAATGACCTGATTATTGTGGCTCTACGTGAAGAAAGTGGCGAAATGATTGATTGATTGAGTCCAGAGGGAGATTGGCAAATTCAGGTAATGTTGTGGAAAATGTATTTAAAAAGTAGTGAAAGATTTCGCCAAATACTACACTACACCAGTCAAAAGTTTGTACACCCCTACTCATTCATAGGTTTTTCTGTATTGTGACTATTTTCTACATTGTAGAGCAACACTGAAGACGTCAAAAACTATGAAATAACATCTGGCACATACATGGAATTATGTCGTTTAAAAACGTGTTTCATACTTTAGAGTCTTCAAAGTTTCCAGCGTTTACCTTGACGACGCTTTGCACACTATCGGCATTGTCTTAACCAGCTTCATGAGGTCGTCACCCGGAATGCTTTTCAGTTAATAGGTGCCTCGTCAAAAGTTAATTAGTGCAATTTCTTGCCTTCTTTATGCATTTGAGTTCAAACAGTAAATAGTAAATAATAATACAGTAAATAGCGGGGCGGCACGGTGGTGTAGTGGTTAGCGCTGTCGACTCACAGCAAGAAGGTCCAGGTTCGAGCCCCATGGCCGACGAGGGACTTTCTATGCGGAGTTTGCATGTTCTCCCCGTGTCCGTGTGGGTTTCCTCCGGGTGCTCCGGTTTCCCCCACAGTCCAAAGACATGCAGGTTAGGTTAACTGGTGACTCTAAATTGAGCGTAGGTGTGAATGTGAGTGTGAATGGTTGTCTGTGTCTATGTGTCAGCCCTGTGATGACCTGGCGACTTGTCCAGGGTGTACCCCGCCTTTCGCCCGTAGTCAGCTGGGATAGGCTCCAGCTTGCCTGCGACCCTGTAGAACAGGATAAAGCGGCTACAGATAATGAGATGAGTAAATAGCCCTATTCTACAGCTGTAGTAATTCACATTATATTGTATTATAGGAGGCTGTATAGGGTTGCTGCAGTTAACACAGAACTACATCATAAAAATTCAGTGAAAAAGTGTTTTATGTTGTTTTGCATCATTCACTAACAGGAAATAATTCATCAGTTGTAACAGGAAATAATTCATCAACTCATTGTAGCTAATAGGCTCCACGCGCGGAACTTTCGATAGCCGCTTTAAACATATTTCTGCTGAACCATTACTGAACTCAGATTAATGTTCCAGACCTGTTGAACACTGATGTTATCGCCAGTAAATACATGTTCTAGCTACAGTGCTGAGAACGGAAGCTTTGATTTGGCTGGTGATTTCTGCTTGCCGTAACAACGAAGGCATGTAGCAACTGTTTTACAAGTTTGTATTGACTTGTTATAAATAAGCAGAAAACATCATTCGGCTTCGCCGTGTAAGTTGTAGGAGGTTTCGAGGAAAATACATTACACACCCGGGCGCCGCCTTAAGCAGTCAGTGATTGGGAATTGTGGTTGTGGTAAAACCACTTCCTCAATCTGTCTCACACACACACACACACACACACACTAATTGAGGAAGTAAATTCATCCACATGTGCTAAAGAGCTGTGTGATACAAGCATTTGCGTAAAAAAATAAATAAATAAAACGTTTAAAATGTGATTTATTAGGAACTTTTTGAACATAATGAGGTAAATTCAGACCAAAACAGTTTTAGCTCATAGAGTGATGAGCAATAAATAAAGTGTACAATTCAGAAAGGCTGAGTTCAGCAGAAATTGTACGATGAGGTCATACTTCAGATGTTAGGGGCTAATTTTAATAACCGTGGTCTAACTGGAGAGAGAGAATTAGGACGGTGTGTAAACTGAACATCTCCCTTCCCCTCATTTATTTTCTTTCTTTCTCTCCACATGTAATTGTGTACTTGTTTTCCCCTCTGCATTATTTCTATCCTCTGTCTGTTGTGCTGGAACTCTTGAGCGATGATTTGTGTGTGTGTGTGTGTTTGTGAGCATGGATGTATGTACGGTAGGTATATATGTGTGTGTGTGTGGGTGCTTGTTTGGAGTTAATGAAAAGGGGTCTGTGTGAAACAGAAACAATAATTAGGGCGTTTAAGTACAGGCCTGTAGATGGCACGTGGCACACACACACACACACACACACACACACACACACACACACACACACACACACACACACACACACAGCAACATGACTTTGGGGTGTGTGTGTGTGAGTGTATAAAGTATATAGAGCATGCGGAGTGAACCATTTTATAGAAAGTGTATCGACAGTTGCACTGAAGTTTGCAGAAATCATAGTTGCGTTTTTCTCCAACAGCAGGTCGGACAGAAGCAAATCACAGATTTACATTATTGCTCTCATTCTAATGCGTTTCTATAGTAACAGCTAACACACACGGACGTGACCTGTGATGGACATTTCACATGATCTAAAGCCTAATAATAAACAGAGTCAAAAGTTTGCACACACACCTTCTAATTCACTGGTTTTTCCTTATTTTTTAATGAATTAAAAGTCACTTCACGTCCTAAAGTCATGACGGATGTCGTTTCTCTTTACTTAGTTGTTCGGTTCTTGACATAATATGGATTACTACAGTTGTAGATGGAATAGAGCTAATTACTGTATCTTTATTATTTACTATTTACTGTTTGATCTCAAACACACGTTAGCAAGGAATTGCACTAATTAACTTTTGACGAGGCACCTGTTACTTGAAAAGCATTCCAGGTGACGACCTCATGAAGCTGGTTAAGATAATGCCGATAGTGTGTAAAACGTCGTCAAGGTAAACGCTGGAAACTTTGAAGAATCTAAAGTATGAAACATTTTTTTGTTTACTATATAATTCCACCTGGCGACTTGTCCAGGGTGTACCCCGCCTTTCACCCATAGTCAGCTGGGATAGGCTCCAGCTTGCCTGCGACCCTGTAGAACAGGATAAAGCGGCTAGAGATAATGAGATGAGATGAGATATAATTCCATCAATGTTCCAGATGTTATTTCATAGTTTTGATGTCTTCAGTGTTGTTCTACAATGTAGAAAATAGTCACAATACAGAAAAAGCTATGAATGAGTAGGGGTGTACAAACTTTTGACTGGTACTGGATTATAATGACACTGGAGCGATTATTTGCTCCAGTGTCAGCTCTTTGCATGAATCAGTCGTTTTTCTGACGTAGAAAGTCTTCAGTACTTTTATGCTTAATTGGTAGCATGGCAAGCTGTGTGTGTGTGTGTGTGTGTGTGTGTGTGTGTGTGTGTGTGTGTGTGTGTGTGTGTAATTAATGCAGTTAATTCACGTAATTAATGTAAGCGATAAAGGTTGCTATGACGTGGTGGTGTTTAATTAAAAAGTGAATGTACTGTGGCCGAAGAGGAATACAATATTTCAGCACAAACTGTTATTGGAAAACAATCAACGTTAGAGTGGTAACAGTAACTCCGCTTCGAATTGGACCTCACCTGTTGATTTTGTGTGTGTGTGTGTGTGTGTGTGTGTGTGTGTGTGTGTGTGTGTGTGTGTGTGTTTTACAGAGCTGATTTATCAATCACTTGTCATTACAATCCTCTCTTCTTGTCTTTCAGCCCAAGCTGATGGCGAAGGACCTGCTGGATCTGGTAGCGTCGCACTTCAACCTGAAAGAGAAAGAGTATTTTGGAATCTCTTACACAGACGACACGTGAGTTTATCACACACACAACAGGACACACACCAGGACACACAACAGGACACACACACACACACACACCAGGACACACAACAGGACACACACACACACACCAGGACACACACACACACCAGGACACACACAACAGGACACACACAAACCAGGACACACACACCAGGACACACACACACACACACACACACCAGGACACACACACCAGGACACACACACACACACACCAGGACACACACACCAGGGGACACACACCAGGGGACACACACACACACACACACACACACACACACCAGGGGACACACACACACCAGGACACACAACAGGACACACACACACACACACAACAGGATACACACACAACAGGACACACACAAACACACAACAGGACACACACACACCAGGACACACAACAGGACACACACACAACAGGACACACACAAACACACAACAGGACACACACACATCAGGACACACAACAGGACACACACACACCAGGACACACAACAGGACACACACACACACCAGGACACACACACACACACACACACACACACACACACACACCAGGACATACACCAGGACACACACACACCAGGACACACACCAGGACACACACACACACACACCAGGACACACACACCAGGGGACACACACACACACACACCAGGACACACACCAGGACACACAACAGGACACACACACATCAGGACACACAACAGGACACACACACACCAGGACATACACCAGGACACACACACACACCAGGACATACACCAGGACACACACACACACACACCAGGACATACACCAGGACACACACACACACCAGGACATACACCAGGACACACACACACACCAGGACATACACCAGGACACACACACACACCAGGACATACACCAGGACACACACACACACCAGGACATACACCAGGACACACACACACACCAGGACATACACCAGGACACACACCAGGACACACAACAGGACACACACACAACAGGACACACAACAGGACACACACACAACAGGACACACACAAACACACAACAGGACACACACACATCAGGACACACAACAGGACACACACACACCAGGACACACACACACACACACACACACACACCAGGACATACACCAGGACACACACACACACACACACACACACATACACACCAGGACACACACCAGGACACCCACACACACACCAGGACACACACACCAGGGGACACACACACACACACACATCAGGACACACAACAGGACACACACACACCAGGACATACACCAGGACACACACACACACCAGGACATACACCAGGACACACACACACACACACCAGGACATACACCAGGACACACACACCAGGACACACACAGCAGGACGCTTAGCCTCAGTCATCATGTGAGATTTATAAATGGACTCTCTGTCTCTGTTTCTCTGTCTCTCTCTCTTTCTGTTTCTCTCTGTCTCTCTCTGTTTGTCTGTCTCTCTCTCTCTCTGTCTGTCTATGTCTCTGTCTGTCTCTCTCTCTGTCTCTCTCTCTCTGTCTGTCTGGCTGGCTGTCTCTATGTCTCTGTCTGTCTGTCTCTCTCTCTTTGTCTGTCTCTCTCTGTCTGTCTGTCTCTCTCTTTGTCTGTCTCTGTCTGTGTCTCTCTCTGTCTGTCTGTTTGTTGGTCTCTCTGTCAGTTTGTCTGTCTCTCTCCCTTTTTTCTCTGTCTCTTTGTCTCTCTCTCCCCCTTTTCTTTCTGCATCACTCTTGCTCACCGTTGCTTCTTTTCTTGCTCGTTTCTATATTTTCTGACTCGTTGCCATTTTCTTCATTCACCTACACTCAAACTCACACACACACACACACACACACACACACACACACACACACACACACACACAAACTCCACACACATAAACCCGCCCACGCGTTTTCCACGGCTGTGTAAGAGCTCTCTACGGGACTGTGGTATTTGTAGTCTTGAAACATTTTGAATGCTAGTCAGATGACCTTTGACCTGAGTTTCACAGCATTTCCGAGACGCCAGACTCCAGTCGCCAGGGACATGTTAATAGACACATGGCTGCTACATTCTTCTGCTATGCTTCTTCTCACTGTCTCTCTCTCTCTCTCTCTCTCACACACACACAGACTGCCTTATATTATTCTCCTTCTCAGGAAGCTCTGTGTGATTCCTGTTAGAACTACAAACGCTGTGTTACTGATTGTGCAATAAGGGCAAGCGATATGAAAAAATAACATCCTGATTTTCAAAAACATTACTATAATACACAATCCGTATCAGGGATAAATCAATTCATCAAATACGCTCGTGTAGACGAGGGGGCTCAGGTGAAGGTGTTGAATCTGAAACTGAGAGTGTGCAGCAGGGAAGCTCATGTCCATCAGCACAGACCTCCTTAAAGATTAACGACCGCTTTACCCCCGATGGAAGGTTCGATATCTATAGCAGCGTCTTACGGGTGTTTCCACAATGTCCAAAAAACAATTCTGGGTCGGTCTCCAGGATGTAAAGTAGCTGAGTTACCGTGGATAGTGCCGTGCGACCCGTGGCACTGTGTGACTCGCTCGTTGGAGATTTCTGATCGAACTCACTCTGCCATGGTGCAGGGATTTTATTTCAGCTTGATTTGATTTCTGATTTATTAGCTTTGCCATAGCAAGATCTATATATGTACATGCATTATGGCTGGGAAACCACTACAGCTTGCGCCAATTATAGTGGCCCCATTGTACCGAACCTGCATGTCTTTGGACTGTGGGGGAAACCGGAGCACCCGGAGGAAACCCACGCGGACACGGGGAGAACATGCAAACTCCGCACAGAAAGGCCCTCGTTGGCTGCGAGGTTCGAACCCGGAACCTTCTTGCTGTGAGGCGACAGCGCTAACCACTACACCACCCGTGCAAATTTCTCTTTGAAGGACACCAATAAGAACAGCAGAAGGAATTGTAAGAGAGGGAGTTTTAAAAATATTACACACCCATTTCATACAAAGTGACAGTATTTTATTAAAGTAAATGAAAATTTAAAGAAAACATTTTCCCAGCATAAACCTGTACAGTTGACTGTAGAATTCACTTCATCTCGTCTAAAATATTTTCAGACTCACAAAGTACATTTCTAAAGCAATGCTTTGGGAATATATTAGCAAAACTCCATACTTAAGGGAATACGCTAATGCATCGACTAGATTTTTGATGGCTTTTGCGACCGTATACAGTGGGGCAAAAAAAGTATTTAGTCAGTCACCAATTGTGCAAGTTCTCCCACTTAAAAAGATGAGAGAGGCCTGTAATTTTCATCATAGGTACACTTCAACTATGAGAGACAGAATGGGGGGAAAGAATCCAGAAAATCGCATTGTAGGATTTTTAATGAATTTATTTGCAAATTATGGTGGAAAATAAGTATTTGGTCAATAACAAAAGTTCATCTCAATACTTTGTTATATACCCTTTGTTGGCAATGACAGAGGTCAAACGTTTTCCGTAAGTCTTCACAAGGTTTTCACACACTGTTGCTGGTATTTTGGCCCATTCCTCCATGCAGATCTCCTCTAGAGCAGTGATGTTTTGGGGCTGTCGCTGGGCAACACGGACTTTCAATTCCTCCAAAGATTTTCTATGGGGTTGAGATCTGGAGACTGGCTAGGCCACTCCAGGACCTTGAAATGCTTCTTACGAAGCCACTCCTTCATTGCCCGGGCGGTGTGTTTGGGATCATTGTCATGCTGAAAGACCCAGCCACGTTTCATCTTCAATGCCCTTGCTGATGGAAGGAGGTTTTCACTCAAAATCTCACGATACATGGCCCCATTCATTCTTTTCTTTACACGGATCAGTCGTCCTGGTCCCTTTGCAGAAAAACAGCCCCAAAGCATGATGTTTCCACCCCCATGCTTCACAGTAGGTATGGTGTTCTTTGGATGCAACTCAGCATTCTTTCTCCTCCAAACACGACAAGTTGAGTTTTTACCAAAAAGTTCTATTTTGGTTTCATCTGACCATATGACATTCTCCCAATCCTCTTCTGGATCATCCAAATGCTCTCTAGCAAACTTCAGACGGGCCTGGACATGTACTGGCTTAAGCAGGGGGACACGTCTGGCACTGCAGGATTTGAGTCCCTGGCGACGTAGTGTGTTACTGATGGTAGCCTTTGTTACTTTGGTCCCAGCTCTCTGCAGGTCATTCACTAGATCCCCCCGTGTGGTTCTGGGATTTTTGCTCACCGTTCTTGTGATCATTTTGACCCCACGGGGTGAGATCTTGCGTGGAGCTCCAGATCAAGGGAGATTATCAGTGGTCTTGTATGTCTTCCATTTTGTAATAATTGCTCCCACAGTTGATTTCTTCACACCAAGCTGCTTACCTATTGCAGATTCAGTCTTCCCAGCCTGGTGCAGGTCTACAGTTTTGTTTCTGGTGTCCTTTGACAGCTCTTTGGTCTTGGCCATAGTGGAGTTTGGAGTGTGACTGTTTGAGGTTGTGGACAGGTGTCTTTTATACTGATAACGAGTTCAAACAGGTGCCATTAATACAGGTAACGAGTGGAGGACAGAGGAGCCTCTTAAAGAAGTTGTTACAGGTCTGCGAGAGCCAGAAATCTTGCTTGTTTGTAGGTGACCAAATGCTTATTTTACCGGGGAATTTACCAATTAATTCATTAAAAATCCTACAATGTGATTTCCTGGATTCTTTCCCCATTCTGTCTCTCATAGTTGAAGTGTACCTATGATGAAAATTACAGGTCTCTCTCATCCTTTTAAGTGGGAGAACTTGCACAATTGGTGGCTGACGAAATACTTTTTTGCCCCACTGTATATGTACGAACAATGAACGTGTACCATCACAGGGAACCCGATCATAAGTGCAAAGCATTGTATCTCATAAACACTTGACCAGCGGACAGCAGTATTTGTATCTTTATTTACATAAGATAGATGGGTTTTTATCCAGCACTTATTTTCAATTTGGTTTTTATCCCCCGCTGGCCGAAAGGCCCGAAGAGGGATTATGTCATGGCGATGTCCGTCCATCCATCCCGGGAAGGGAGCTCACCTTCTGAAATCAACTCCTCTCACAATTTTTGGAGGAATTTCGTGAAACTTGGCAGGATTCTTTGTTACATGTCAGTAATACACATATTGTACTTTTGTTAAATTTGGTCACATTTTACCAGAGTTACAGCTCTTGATTAACAAAATTATACTTTGACAATTTCATAAGAGTGTGTTTTCCTTCTGAAATCAACTCCTCTCACAATTTTTGGAGGAATTTCAGGATACTTGGCAAAAGGCCTTGTTATATGTTGGTAGTATGCATATTGTTGTTTTGTTCAATTCGGTCGCATTTTACCAGAGTTACAGCCCTTGATTAACAACCTTGTACTTTCACAATTTCAGACATCAACTCCTTTCACAATTTTTGGACAAATTTCTCGAAGCTTGGCAAAAGGCCTTGTTATATGACGATAATACGCATATTGTGATTTAATTTTGTTTGTGAAAATTTTCCCAGAGATTTGACCCTTGATTAAATAACTTTGACAGTTTCATGAGGCTGTACGTTCTTCTGAAATCAACTCCTCTCACAATTTGTGGAGGAATTTCATCAAACTTGGCAAAAGGCTTTGTTATATGACGGTTATATGCATATTGAAATTTTATTTAATTTGGGCAAACGTTACCAGAGTTATGCCCTTGATTATTAACAAACTTGTACTTTGGCAATTTCATCAAGGTGTGCTTGCTTTCTGAAATCAGCTTCCCTCACAATTTTTATTCCCTGCTGGCCGAAAGGCCCGAAGGGGGATTATGTCGTAGCGATGTCCGTCCGTCTGTCCATCCGTCTGTCCCAGGAAGGGTGCTCACTTTCTGAAATCAACTCCTCTCACAATTTTTGGAGGAATTTTACAAAACTTGGCAGGATTCTTTGTTATATGTCGCTAATATGCACACTGCAATTTCGTTCAATTCGGTTGCATTTTACCAGAGTTATGGCCTAGTTGCCAGCGGGGGATATTGTGCTTTCAGAGCACTCTTGTTAAAAAATAACGTGGGCTTATTTATGAACACTGTAGCAGCCCTTGGCATTAAAAACAACAGCAGAGAGTCTCTGACGGATGCAGATGTGTTTTATTCCTCTTCAACACGAGCATAGCATCGAACACCGGACATCAAACACCGTATACCATGAAAACTAAAGAAAACAATGCAAAAATAATTTATATAACATGGTTGTAAACAAATACACAATTATGCAGCATGATGTTTACAGACTACGCTCTGAACATTACACACCTTGCTCCGCTCAACCAAGTGTGCAAACTTCTACAAGTTCGCCAAACGTGCACCCTTAGCCTCTGTGCTCAAAGTCTTGTGCTAAACCACAGTTCAACCAGTGCACCGAACACAAACAAAACACACTCAATAAACAGCACACAAACTTTACATTGTGCATGAATGACATCGGGATGACAGACAGCAAAGCTTTAGAACACACCGCGCTAAACCTCTGACGGAGGCACATGGGGAATATAAACGCAGCACTGAGCGTCTGTAGCAAAACAAATAACACTTTCTGGGCTACAGCTCCGCCCAGAACAGGAATAATGAGTGACAGCTCTGGCCAGGGCTTTGAACCGGTTCAAGGAACGAAAACGAAAACTGGGAACTTTTTCTATTTCACATGGAACAGAAACGAAACCAGAAACTTTATTATTTTTTATGTTCCGGAACAGAAACGCTTATTAAAAATAATGGTAACCGGTTAATACCGGTTTTTATTTAGTTCCTCAAAGTTTCCGTAGCCTACAAATAAAAAAGTCATTCTTCTCCTGCGCAAGTTTCTATGACCCGCTGGGGTTCACTTCCTGTGTGACGTTCGCTGACTGAATGGAGAGAGCGGGAGGGTGGACTACTATCACGTCTCCACATCTTAAATAAGAGGTAAATATTGCAGTCTATCGTTATTCAAAAATGTCAATTTCAAACACGATATCAATATATTTGTCCACGTTAATGAGAGGCTCGCGAACATTAAATGACATTAACCTCTGTTAGCCTATAAATGCATAGGGCCTGACTAGCCTTTGGTAACACACTAAACGAATTATCTTTCATTTTTGGCACTTTTTCTGTTTGTGTAGATGGGAAGACATACTGAGAATCCAAATCGCCAACATCTCATCTCATTATCTGTAGCCGCTTTATCCTGTTCTACAGGGTCGCAGGCAAGCTGGAGCCTATCCCAGCTGACTACGGGCGAAAGGCGGGGTACACCCTGGACAAGTCGCCAGGTCATCACAGGGCTGACACATAGACACAGACAACCATTCACACTCACATTCACACCTACGGTCAATTTAGAGTCACCAGTTAACCTAACCTGCATGTCTTTGGACTGTGGGGGAAACCGGAGCACCCGGAGGAAACCCACGCGGACACGGGGAGAACATGCAAACTCCACACAGAAAGGCCCTCGCCGGCCACGGGGCTCGAACCCGGACCTTCTTGCTGTGAGGCGACAGCGCTAACCACTACACCACCGTGCCGCCCCAAATCGCCAACATTTGAAATAATAATTGTTTTGAATTATTTCTTGTCTTATTTAATGAAGGTTGTAATAGAATTAGCCTACATTTGGCTTAAGCTGGATGAGCCAGAGACATAATTTTATAGCCATTTGTTAAACAGCTGACAGGGAACGTAATTAACCGTTCCGGGAACGAAATTTTTTTTGTTCTAACCGGTTCGGGAATGTCTATTTAATGGTGGAACCCAAAACCGGAAACGTTAAAATTCCGTTTCTGTTCGGAACGAACCAATAGGAAAAAAATTCTGGTTCAAAGCCCTGGCTCTGGCCAACATTTATAAACACATTTTACACTCATCGGGAGCTCGGCTTTTAGGCAGTGCCTATATATACAAGGGCAAGTCAAAAAGTTCTAAGACAGATGTTATAATTTCAAAAGGAATTCAAAAAAGGAAAACAAAGAAGGAATTCTCCGATGGAAACATCACTTGCAGAAGTGTTTAGACTTAAATGGAGGATGTGTAGAGAAATAGCTTTGTTATTTTCATAACTAAAGATTTTTTTTTCATTTGTCTTAGAACTTTTTGACTTACCCTCATGTGTGTGTGTCTGTGTGTGGGTCCGTCTGTCATTTGGGACATTATGGTCAAAAAATTAATTTTCTAATTTTACTATTTTTTTTGCATTTACCTAACACTCAATGTTTCTTTTGTCATGTTTAATAAGAATAAAGATAGTATCTTGCTTTATCTGGCCTCCACTGTGGAATTTTTTTTTATTACAATTCAAATGCTTTTGTAAAATTGATTTTCATATAAAATAACTACATCATGAAGCATTAAAGCCCCTCCTTCACAGAGGAGTGAAAATGTTGAATAAATTTCCTCTTTTTGATTGCTTGGGTTAAAAATGCCAAGTTATGATGACTGAATTGATTATTCACTTAAATATGAATAATATGATACATTTTGGGTATTTGATATGG